>NC_090870.1:37212942-37220442 GCF_036669935.1 Montipora foliosa | reverse complement strand
GCCTCTAGTGTCAATAGAAAAGTACCACTGGTTGATCGCTATGGTAATGGTAATGAATTTATATAGCGCATTTTCTATTGACAAATGCGCTTTACAAGTAAGTGATTTATAGGTGAGATCGGACATCAGCATCAGCATCAGCATCAGCATCAGCATCAGCATAAAAGAGAGAAGTTTTCAGAATTAGCAGTCGAGAAGACAAGTTACAGAATTGAAAAATGTATGCTAAAGTAGCCCTCATAACCCCCAATGATTTACCACGCGTAACTAATTATTATTGTTGTATCACATAAAGAATAACAAAGAGGTGTGGCCTTCCATCTGTACATGTAGCTGACTTTGTCAGTGCACTGCACATTCACACTCATTCATCTTTGTTAATCAAGTGCCAATCCACAGTCATGAAAACTATGACTAACAGCTGTACTTGATTAAAGATGGATGTTATTTCTTTTCTCTGTTCATTTTACGGTTGGAAGTTTTAAATCCAATATTTGAACAGCAGCATGCCTCCTGCATAACTGACCAATGTGAGAAACTAGATGCTAATCGACAGGCAAAACGAAAACTGAAAAATCAGAGTCCTTAGCAGGGTTAGAACCCACGACCCCCGAAGCAACTAGAACTCCTGGAGGGCTACATGTAGATCAATTACCTACTGCAGGTCCCGAATGGGCAATGTTTCCCACTAGTCAGCGGGCTCTACAAAGTCATGCATCAACAAATTTTCAAATTCAACTATGGATGTTCAAAGTGTAAGGAGTTTGTAGGAAGGATTGGAAACTAGCTGCTTGGCCATAGGTGAAAGGGCAACTAGAAAACCAGAGTCACAGGACTAGGACCTAGGGGTAAAAGTTAAGAATCCGATCCCACCAATGCGTCGGCCAACACATCGGCCAACGCGTCGGTCGACTGTCGGTCGGAGCCACCACCAACGGTGGTCCATCTAGGACAGGGTCAGAGTCCAACAAGTCCACGAAGAGTCAAAGTCCTTACAGCCTACGACTCTGATTTTTCAGTTGTCCCTTCATCTGTCATCCCGCAGCTGGTTTCCAATCCTTTCCACAAGCACATTACAGCTTAAACATCCATAGTTGCATTTGATTAATATGAGATTGTAACTCAAAGTCAGTAATAATAAAACCCGTGCACTCAAAGAGAAATTGAGCTGTGGTGGTCCAGATTGAAATCAAAGAAGTACAATCAAAGGTTTGCATAAGGGTAAAACTTGTGATAATGTTATGACATTTCTACATTTAGTCAAACTTAACAAAACAGATGTCATGTGCCTCTGTGCAAGTTTCTTAGCCATTTTGAGACTTTGAAAATGATTGTAAACAACAATTTACTTCTACCTCTATTTTGTCAGTCTCCAATTTAAGGCCACTTGAAGATGACTTCTTACTTTTACCTGGTAAATAAAGGGCATGCAAAGTCTGTCAAATTGTATTAGTACTGAAAAAAAAATGTAGTGAAATGAAAAAATTAAGAAAAATAACATTGCTTTTCACAGGAGTCCAACTCATGGCCTTCAAGCTATTCTTCCACAGAGTTACTCGTGACATGTGGAAGCTACATAGGCTATTCATCAAGGTTTCAATTACATACCTCACACATACAGTACTACAAAGACTGAAAGAGTCAAATGTCTAAATGGGACCAGTACTCAGTTGCACAGTCAAACCGGGTCAAGCAAACCCAAAAAAAGTTTTATTTGTACCACATGCATGGCTGCTTTCTGCGAATAATGCACTGTCTTGTATCATACAGTAATTACAATGAACTTAAATCTGCATGCGCTTTGTTGTCTCACCCTTGTCCACAACATCCCACACCTCAACTTTCACCACATCGTCTGTAGCTGTGGTAGGTACAAGAAAAACAAAAAAAAATCGATAGTCACAAGGCTGGTATTCAACATTTTGTAAGCCTCCAATTTCAATTTTGAAAGTGGAACAACAACTAAGAAGAGGAATTTTTGTTTACATTATAAATGACAGCTCACATAAAGGTTGATCTGTAGCATGTTCAAGACACCACAACACTGGTTGCAAACAAAATAGAGACAAAAAGAGAACAATGGAACGTGACCCTAAAACAATAATGATGCAACCTATGAACATCTAATGAAATTAATTACTTCATTGTCTGCTCCCATCAGTGGCTTTTCAGGGCCAATAAAAAAGTGTAGAGACTATCCAAAACAATCCAAACTTGTGGTCATACCACCTTGACCACATACACATACATGTAGCCACACTGCTGCCTCTAATAAATGGTAAATGGAATAGAATTAAGACTTCAAATTATTCCTGGAATATACAATGTACATGTAGTTGCTCAACCAAAAAACCAACCTACAGTGTAATTATTGTCTTTCTGAATGAACATTGGGCAGTTTGATCAAAACTTGCAAAGGTTTTATACAGAACTTGGGAGAACCACAAAAACAAGGACAAGGGTAGTATTAACCAGTTATTAGAGTCAGATTATCTCCCTCTTGGGATCAACTTACTTTTGTAATTCCAGTGAATACTTGCGACCTGATGAAAAGAAGGATCATACTTTTAATTAAAATTTCATAATATATAAAAGTGTTTATAATAATAATAATAATAATAATAATAATAATTATTATTATTATTATTATTATTATTATTATTACTATTATTATTATCATCATCATCATTATTATCATTATTACTATTATAAAGTACCAGTAGTCTTCTAGTTCATTTCACAAACAAAAATTAATACTGAACAATATCAATGGAAGTTCAATATAGCACAGTTTATTTCCACGGCTGATTTGACAACTCAAGTAGCAAAGTTCAGAAAATATAATTTTGGTCACCTACTTAAGGGTTTCATTCAACGTTGGCAGCTGGTTTGAGTGGAGGAACTGACTACTGTCATTATCAAAATAAATTTTAATCTTAGGTTTGAAAACTTTTAAATTAGTTTTCACTAATTATTGTGTAGGGTTGTAATCGAACAGAGTAACCGGATAGTTGGCTGTAATCGGACACCTGTAATCAGACAGTTACATCAGCCAATCACATTAAGTGCACTGAGCTTAATCCACCAATCACAGAATTTATTATAATAACCACAGCAACAACCACCTAACCTACCAAACTGGAGATTTTCCAAAATGAAAAAGGAATGCATTTGTTTTCTTGGAAATTGTAATGGTTACAATTAATTGGTAACAGGACTTGTATGTTGGCTGAAAATGTCTCCATGGCTGAGAAAATGTTTGGCTCATAATCGAAGCTTCTAGGGCAAATGCGAAATTTTGAGAACAATCTCTCAATCAAGGACATTATCAGCCAACCAGCAAACCAGAGAGGGGTTTATTTAACTCATCAACCTCCCATTAATTTCCATATTGCGCAAAAAACAGCATTTGACACCAGCTTTTTAATGTCACTATCACTGGGCTCTACAAAACAAGCTTGTTTTTTTTCCATGTAAAATAATAAAACTGTAATAAAGCTAAAAAGTTCATTTTTTCATGCTGGCTTTGTTTCTTTTTGACAGAAATAATCAGAGGACAAATATTGACACCAACAGGGGTTATAATTGCACAATATCTGTCCTGTAATTACATGAATTTGACCCAGCTTGAATCTCTTCAAATTCCTTTTAGGCACAATGCCTCTAAAATGTACCAGTATTAGGAAATTCTGTCACGATTACCTGAATCTCATTGGTTGGAATATACTGTTCACTGAAAGGTTTTCCTTGGAGTCTCTGAAAGAGACACGATTTTCCAGTGTTTCTATCCCCTTTAATTACTATTTTCACTGCAACCAAAAAGGAAGGAGATGCATTGATAATGACTTTGCATACAATCTAAAGTGCAACGTAAATAAATAGAAACAGATTCTACATGGTATTTGAATCAATTTTTATTAGTTTTTCAATTTCGAAGGCAATTAACAAATCCACAATAAACAACAACCAAAATTTAATAAAGCATGCTTTTCCTACCGTATACTATGTCGTTGAAATAGCCATAAATGAAGGAAAACTAAACAGACGGATTTCATGGTACAGTAAAACAATTTCAATAGCTTTGGCTTAAAAGAAATCACAGGAAATTCTTATCGGATTTGGTTTTGGTTCGATTTTTTTACACTACTGGGAAAGCAGTGGATGAAAAAAACCTTTCGATCAAGCGTTCGAGAGGTAACGCAATTACGATGATTTCATTTCAGTATTACAGTACACTTGTAAACTTCATCAGACACAAATGTTTAATGAATTGTCTGTGTCAAATATCTCGGCTCCTATTGACAAAAAGAAATTTAAGAGTCAATAAGCTTCAAGTTTAACGTTACAACTGAATTTCTGCAAAATTTGGGCCACTCTAGACCCTGGCCTAGCTTAGACTTAACACGATTTTAAGAATGTTTTGTCGGCCACACCACGTAAAATACTAAATGACAAATTCATCCGTAATGGGCTCAATCGACCGAAAGATGTATATCGAAGGTTATATTGTACTAAAATTCTTTAAAATAACTTACAATTATACTGAATGCCACGAGCAAACTTTCTTTGTAATGCCTGGCCCATGGCTCGGACACCCATTGGAGTACTGAGCTTTGAGTTTTCATTTCCGCCCTTTGCCCACTTCTTGAAGGCTGATAACATGGCCAAAAGGAGGCGAAGAGCCTACTTTATGCTTCACAAGTGGTCAAGAGTCTTGATCCATGTCAAAGGGACAAATGCTGAACATTCAAACGATGCTCAATGCCTGCACAATCGATTTATTTCAGTGACATTCGGTGTATTGACCATAAGATTGGCGCGGCTACCCAGGCAAAAACTCTGGTGCTCAAAGAATGATGGGAGAAGTTGATTCCGGAAGTTGGCCCGAAACTGTGAATAGTCAGATTCGCATGACGTTGAAGCGTAGCTGGGGGGAGAGCTGAGTTTTTTTTTGTTTTTTCAGTTTAAAATTTTCCTTATTTGGGTGTAAAGTGCTCGCGCATTTCCCGCACGTGCAGGTTCGATCTTATTTTTGTCCATATTTGGGCATAAAATTGGTGTCCTAAATTTTCCAGCTTTGTTCCATGGGAAAGAGTTGCAAGTTCCATGCTTCCTTCTGGTACACTCTAAGCACATCTAGTTAAAAGCTGAGTAAGATAATCATCTTGACCAACGTTTAAACGTGAAGTTAATGTTATACCGCTCTGGATAGTGACTTATCCACTGGATAAGTTATCCGTCGATATCCGCCCTTTGAACAAATGGGGCCTGGTTGATTATTTATTGTAAAACTGATATACAAGAAAAATTGGCAATGAAATCGTCTCACGTTTCTTCTGTCGAGCAGTAGCTAATGCCTCATACCGAGTTACTTCGTTTTAATGATATCAAGTTCGTATAGTGGAAAGATCGGTGCCATGAAACTCTCTGGCTAATACAAAGTTAGTCCTCACAACTTAAACGGGGCAGCAATCTTGAAGGGTAGGCAAAGCGATAAGGACGATAAGCCGGAGGTTCCGTCTCACAAATAACTTCCATGTTCATTAGTTCCATGTGGGACGTTAAAGAACCCACACACTATTCGAGAAGAGTAGGGGATAAAGTTCCCGGTGTTGTGGCTGTCCTCTGTGTGTATATGAGTTGGTGGGTATAGCAGGTCCACATCAGCTGAATAGCTGCCAAAACCTCAACCTGCTCAAACAAATAACAAACAAACAAACAAACAAACAAGTCTTTGAGGGAACCCGTTATAAAATTTCGCAAAACGGAAGCTCGGAGAAAATTTGCAATTAAATTATACTGATCAATTTATAGGGATTTGTTCAGTTGTATTTTTTTAGCAATGTCTTTCAGTTATAAATTTATCACGAAGAGATGAAGTAAGCGGAAATTTGTAAGGTATTCACATTTGCCCAGGTCACATGACATGCAGATCTTCCTGATCCATCCAGAAAGCTTATAGACCAGTTTTTACGAAAGCATCCTGACCGTTGTACATACGATTTCACTGCGATGCGCAATCAACGTGCGACAAATTGTTCTATGGTTCATGTGAATAATTTGATTTGCATGTTTGGTGTTTCGGAGTGCTCCGGAGGGTAGAGAGGAAGTACATTGCATACCAACCAACCAAAGCCCTGTTTTTCTCCTGCATCCAAACCAAGCTCTTCAGTTTAGCCGATGATTTTGGCGGGGAAGTTTGACGTCCACAACTAACATAATCCCAATAACAGGTTTCTTTACATATAGAAAAAGGGTACCGTCACGCGGGTTGTCGATCAGTATAATTAAGCCTGCAGGTGAACATTTGGAAGCATTAAAAAGTTAAAAGTTCCATAATTAAAAATTTAAAATAAAGAGATTTTTCTATTGATTAATGATTATTGCCTCTAACTTGACTCCTACAGATCAACTCGAGTGCGCACCATGACATGGAGTACCGTCTAGTAGTTTCAGGTGGAAAAGTAGAGTGTTTTTCTACTCCGAGTTTCAGATGAGTATTTTTGCTGCTACCTCTTTGCATCATCACACATTTAATTCAGTCAGTGTTTGCCATGTTACATTCACAGGCTGCACGGACAAGTCTTCATTGTGTAGTGCATATTCGTATTTTATTTGTATTTGTGTCCTGCCGAAAGACTTGCGGCGACTGTAAGTACACTGTCTAATAATACACTGTAATACACTGTCTAATTGATAAAAGATAGGCAAAGAGTTTCCTTGACGCAAAACGGCAAACGTTGAGGTGTAAAGTTGTCTTAAAGCTTATTTCAATCTGTTATTGCTAGTCATCGGGAAAAATTATATAAAGAGAAAGGAAAGCTAGGTTTATGCTCAGCAGCAACCCTTTCCGTCTACTACCATCACGAGTGTAATTGTAATTTGAAAGCAATATTTGTTTCCTTGGTTAATTCTGTCATAATTGATGATATTCTTTCTTTCTTCTCTCTACCCCACACTTCATCTCCTGGTTTACCTTTCTCCCATTTGCCTGGTTTTCCTTTTTAGGTTAAACCTGGCAGTCTGGATATAAAAATCAGAGATGACTATATTGTAACAACAACTCTTTTATTAAATGTTTACTCTTGACACGGTTTGCTTCCCCAATTCCCTTCACAACAACGTGCATTTCTGTCCGCGCGGGGACTGGCCCTGTCCTTTTAAACAGCCATAACAACGTTACACTATTATTAGAAGATGTTCATCAACGAACCCTTCTGACCCCGGGGGGGGGACTCCCATATGAAACAGACGGAGATGCTCGTCGGAAATTTTGAATTTAACCCCTAAAGGAGACCAATCTAGGCGTGGCTTAAGCAAATTTTGACCCCTAAAAGAGACCGTTTAAAAACACAAAAATACGACACGCAATGAGTTTTAATGATAAAAAGGCATAATCATCGAATGCTTTTATCTAAAAAGAAAATTTAAAAGGAAATTTGACTTCTGTTTCTCTTCGCGTAATTCTGTGTTACTTCGCGGAACCCTAAACGAGACCTT
>NC_090870.1:37202942-37207942 GCF_036669935.1 Montipora foliosa | reverse complement strand
TCAAGCCCGGTCCTGCAGGAAAACCGGTGCAAGACACCACAATACCGTTACCCTTTACAAGGACTACCTTTTCCAAAGGAATAAAGCTTGTAACACCGCGCGCTGTGTGGACAGCTGGCTGCTGTGAATGGAATGGCAAAGCAGAGTCATTTGCGGTTATGAGCAACAATCAAAAGGATAAAGCGTTGCTGTACCAGACAGAAATGAGCGTCGCTGATCTTGAGGTGCTGCTTACTGCAAAAGGATCCTTAGGAGTGAAGTTATTCCCAGGAGCGGCAAAGTGCGGCTATACTGCAAGTAATATCATTCTTCCACCATAACGGGCAAGTTGCAAAGTAACAGCTTCAGGAAAATAACGCCTTGTAGGGAAGAATATATAGGTGCAGTGATGGATCAAAGTGCTCTCAAGCTTATTGTTCTTATTGTGAGATAGAAAATGTTAACAATGAGCGCTGAATTGTCAGTTTAATCTTTAAAATAATGCAGCTGCAAATGTTGTTAACTAGAATATAACAATAAACTCTCTCATATGGCTATAATTCCACTGGTGTCAATTTTTGAATGGATTATTTCAACAATTCCGTGATGCAAGGGAAAGCAACACCCCAGCTGTAGTAGTTCACCTTAAACACTGAATGAACATCTGCTTACACTGCTCGCCATCAGTATTGCTTATGGTAATGTTACAGTTAAATTTAAATTCAGGTTAATTTTAGTTTCAACCTGGGTCATTTACCGAGCGCAGCGAGCAAGCAGCCACACTAATCTGGACGGTGACCCTCGTTCCTTTTGGCCGAGTACGACTGCGCACGTATAAATAGCGCTTTCCATACTCCATACTCCTGGCTAGCGACATTTCCTTTTCTTAAGGGCGGCGAAAACTATTGTCATTGCGCATACGTTCTGCGCATCTCGAGATACTCGGGTTCCCTATCGGTGATGCTTACTAATACAGGGATATTTTTGCGCGGTTTAAAACTATCCGGAGAAAGTAGATCTTAGTATAAGTACTTCTGGTATCAAAAAAGAAAATTGAGGGTAACCATGCATTTTTGAGAGATGATTAAGCTTCAATTTGTGAAAGAACACCATACATTGCTTTGTATTTTAAAGCATGTTAGAAATATTATTCATCAAATATCTTTGAAAAATGCGTGGTTACCCCCTATTTTCTTTTTGGATTTGAATAACACTTTTTAAGATCTACGTTTCCTGCATAATCATAAACCGGTGCAAAAATACCTTTGAATTAGTAGGCACCGTCCTTAATACGTAGTACATCGGTCAGCGGCTATAGACCTATCACCAAGTATAAAACGTGTTCGTTATCGTCCACATGCATGCTTTAGGATTGCCATATGCTTTGTTGGATTTGTCACATGCCATAGGATTTTTATATTCTTCTCGAAATCCTATTGAAATTTTGAATAGGATTTCGAGAAGAATATAAAGGAAAGTTTATACGATTATACAATGTCAAACTCTTCGTTAATCTTTAATGGAAGTATTCATCAAGGTGACCGTCGTTTTAGTTACGTACATGTATCTAGAGGAAGACAATGTGCTTTCATGAGTATGGCGCGCCTTTCCAGTCAATATTCAAACAACTGTATTATGTAATGCATCTATTCCATTTCTGTGCCGTAAATTTTATTTCCCTTCTATATATTTTTTTATTTTGCTTTGATATATTTACGTCCCTTCCCATTAATTTAAATATAAGTTATATTAGCTAACTTTTCTTGTTTGTCCTCTTTATAGTATATGTGTTCTATATGTATATTTTTATATTTGTGCCTTATTTTCTTTTCCGTTGGAACTACGATTTTTTATTCCCATTCTAATTAAGTATGCAACACGTGATCGCATTACCCGTGATTCACGTGCGCCATACATGGCTGAAGAACTAACAAGCGCTTGTAGAGCGGCCGCGGATGCGTCGCAGGTACTGAGCTATTTAAGACCAAATTTTTCGAGAGACGTTGTCCCGCGGCTTAATTCAACGTCAACGTCAGTCTCCCAGTGTCAGCCTATAAACAACGGGGAACGTCAGGCTGCAGACAACGAGGAACGTAGTGGAATCGCGAACAACGAGGAACGCATAGACGGAAATAGTTCTATTCAAGCGCGGCTAGCCAATCTATTTCCAACACTTGGTTCGAACCGAGATAGCAGGAAGAGAGGTAGTAGCAAGTCGGTAAGGCCGAAGCAGCCCAAGAAGTCAGCCAGAGGCCGGCCAACCAAGAACCTTGTTTACAAGGATCTGGTCGTTCTTCCAAGTCCAAAGATCGACAAAGTGCTCACTCATACAACTCGAGTTCATTTAGAAGAAAGAGAGTTGGTCTACCACGAGCTTCCGTTTGATAAGAGCTGGGATGCAAATGCCCTAAAAGCTGCGATTTTAAATCGATTTCCAAAGCTTTTGGTATTTGAATATACCAAGGTGGGTAGCTTGTCATCTTATTTATTAATATCGCTCTACGTTAAAAATTGTTGCTGTTTTACGGTCTCGTCCATTTGTTGTAGCTGCTCGTTAAGTATTTCTAGTATTCTTTCAGCCAACCATTTACCCATACAAGAAGATACCTGCAGGGGTCCAAGCAATGAAGTGCATAACCTTAACTCTAAAATTACGTTATTTGCTGATGATGCTGTTCTCTATTCGGAAATCTCAAGTGTTCATGATGTCAGTTTATTCCAACAAGATCTTCACACTCTATCCTGCTGGGCCACTAATTGGCAACTGAATTTTAATTTAACTAAATGCCAGGTCTCCTCTTACGTTTACAGGCTTTGTAATAGCCCACTAGAATCAATTTTATGTTATAAATACCATGGTGCTTTTAACCAAGGTAACCTAGAATGGACTGCCATGCAAAATAGAGATAATGGGTCTACTACGTTGAAAATTTTCTGGAAGCAGCCAATATGCGAAGACCCAAGCGTACAACTCTCGTAAGACCCAATGTAGAATATGCGTCAGCTGCTTGGAATCCTTTGAAAAACAACACATAAAAGCATTGGAGGCTGTCCAGCGTTGCGCTATCAGATTTGTCTGCCCCGATTATTGACAGTTTTCAAGTTTAACTTCTGTGCAGCATTCGCTTGGCTGGGACGCTCTCGAAGTCCGTCGGTATCTAAGTGCCGCGACCATGATGTGTAAAACCGTGCACAATCAGACTCACTTAACATGCTCAAAGAAGCAATCGCTCCAACCACCCTCATAAGTTCAGACATATCTTTGACCGTACTAATGCATATTGCCAGTTCTCTTCTTTCCCTGTTATCACCGTCTGGAATGGTCTGTCAGTACAATGTTTCAATGGCTGCTGTTAATGCTGAGTCTGTTACTACATTCCTAAGGGAATGCTTTGCCAACCATAAGACAATATTGCAACGCAATGTAAATATTTATATGTTGTAAATAATTTAATTTAGGTATTTATTTCTTTTTGCCCCCTTTTCTATTTCGTGGCTGACTGATTTAGTATCCTGTATAGTTCACGACTTCTAAGATTATTAAACATGTATGTTATTTTTACTAATCGCGAAAAACACCAAAAGGTCTCTCTTAAAAACAAATACGCTCGTGCATTTTTCCTTTTCAGCTTGCTATGCATGAAACACTTCCTCGCTTAATCAAACGCAAACGTGTAACTCAAAATTTTCACTGTTAAAATACAAAATGTCAAGCGTGAGTTTCTTTTTTAATCTAAAGGAGACAGTTTAATTCTAGTCCTGGAACACGCAAAGCCAAAGGAATAAAATGATAAAATACTCTGTCCTATACCAAACAACTAGTGAATTTCGATGAGAACTTCTCATAATGCACCGTGTATATAGAGGACATTACATGGCCGCGCGGAGATACGAAATTGAAAATTCTCTTATTTTAACTTGCTTGTCCCTTTGGATAACTTTCTCGATATCCGCTGAAGCAAACAGTCCGAATAAATTAATTAAAATCAAACGAGTTTCTTTGTTTTGTGCCAAAACGCAAGTTTCATCCCGACGGCGTTGCCCGTTTGCCGTAAACGCGATGCCGCTGAATCTCTCTATTGACAAGTGATTTCTTCAAAGGCAAATGGGCCGGCAAAAGCGAGCGTGACTTGTGCCATCAGAAGTAATGTTGAAGATTGGAATACCAAAAGTAATATTAAATGGATGGATTAACTCATGTTGAATGTTCAACCAAAGGAAAAACAACAGAACACAAGATTGGACCACAGGTAACCCAGGCTCACTGTGTGTGTCATGTAGGTATTAAAATATAGCTGAATATAGAGAACATATGAGGCGAAGTTTATTTCTAAAAATTTGCTAGAAAATGGAAATAAAAATCGATAAAAATTACCATGTGGTGAGCTGTTGTCATCTTTAATACGTACACGAAGTTTCGGGAAAAATGGTCCCCGTTCACCTTCCTTCATAGTATAGTGACAAGGTAGGAAACAGAAGCCAGCTTAAGAACTCCGATCGACCCAAAACAAGCACAATCTTTTTCGTGAAAATAGAATCCAGTCGCTAAATAAACACGCCAGGTTCGTGGAACAGGAATTTCTCTAAACCATGAATCCACTGAAGCATCTCCAGGTAGCAACGCGAAGCCACCAGGCTCCGTAGAACTTGTAAGTTGACCTGCTAAAATGGCGGCCCGAAAGCGTTGTACTCGCGAAGTGTCCAATTCAAAATGGCACTGAACTCGGGACGCCTGGTGACGAGGGGAATATATGTCCCCCTGGAGGGAGGGGAGTCCCAGACTGCTCAGTGAGTTTTGTTTTTAGCAATTTTAGCCACTCAAAGATATCCCTTTCTCGTTCGCAATACTTCATGGTAATGCGCACCGAGCACCGCTCAATTTGTTGAGCACCGGGCTGCCATGCGGGAGGTCGTGAGTTCGACTCCGGCGGGACCAACACTCAGGGTCTTAATCAAAACAACTGAGGAGAAAGTGCTGCTTTGTAATTACATCCGCAAATGATTAGACTTTCAAGTCTTCT
>NC_090870.1:37195442-37197942 GCF_036669935.1 Montipora foliosa | reverse complement strand
AAGCTTGTCAAAATGTTATTTTTTAACAAATAAACTAAAGACCTAAAAATATTCATCCAAAAAAAACAAGGGCAGCAATATAAAACTTAAAAGCCTCTTTTTTTGGTTAAATAGATTAAAACTCAAGGCACGAAATACTAAAAAAACTCAAACTAACGATTGTTTTGCAATATCAAGGGTTACAACCTTCAAACACTTTAACATCCTGAGCTTGCTATTGGCTTTTTGGTTGTAACAAACGCAAGAACCAATCATTAGCTAGGAAATGATTGGCTTACCAATTCTCAATGCAAGACAAAAGAAAAGCTCTGGGCTTGTGTAAGGAGAAAATAGATTGAACGTAAAGCGTCGATGGAAGGGGTTATAAACGAATCGGCTCTCGAAATGTTAAATTAACGTTTGCTTCCAAGACTTAACAATGGTATCGTTGAAATTCGCTGCAGTTATTTGTCTCGTGTATTTCACCATTTTCGTGAACGCTGGTAGAAAGCCAACTTGTAAGACTGTCCTTGAAAACATGGAAAGCCTATGTCAATGTACGTTCACAATTGTTTTCTACTTGTGCATCGAATGGTTTAAATCTGTCGTTTTCGGTCATTGTAAATATCTAAATAGTGAGCAGCAAACAACGTAATGTGATTTTTGTGAGCAGATGCCCAATCTGACAACTGTGATGGGACAGATGTCTGTACAGCCATGAGGACTTTGGCAATGAAGTTTGAAGAGAAGTTGGAAAATCTCTACTCCCTGGTTGAAAACATCTCAATGTCGCTGCAGTCCCCACCAGGTAAACTTGGAGTAATATATCTCATTGGCTCTTCAGTCTATCGTTTCTTTGTTCCTTTTTTGTAACGAGTGCTTTATATGAGTTGTATTTTCTTCGGTTACAGGCTCTTCTTGCAAGGAACTGTATGACAACGGGTAACTTAACAGTTTAAATCTTTTTGACATTTTATTTTCACCATCAGTTCTGGTAAGGCCTAAGACACTTATGTAGTGGGGAGGCAATGAGAAGCTTCTCTATGTTGATAACGATTTTTGTCATGGGCGCAGTGTTTTGTCCTTTTTCCAATGAATGGAATTAAAGTTGGGATCAGATCATGAATGGTTCAAAAATAACGATTTGTATGCTTTAAATTAACCTCTCCAAGGAAAGCTTTCACTGACTTCGAATTAACAAGCAATGATACACAGTAGCGTAGTATGATAAAACCTGAAATATCTTTTTTCATTCTTCAGTTGGCGATTAAATAAAGCCTACATGCTGTCGACTGACATTGGAAAAATCCCTGTGTATTGTCACATGACAAGCGACGTTGGCGAATGCGGTGGTGGAGGATGGACACTGGTCATGAAAATTGATGGTAACAAGGTATGACAAAGATGAAAGCAAAGATCCAGGTTTATTTAGTCTCTTATATTACACCCATTGACATTTGACGTATTTAAAGGACGTTTAGTTTGTTAAGGATAAAAGGCAGATGTCAAATAGTTGTCGTTGTTCAGTTGCTTGTCAAAGTTTTGAAAACTTGTCTTTTGTCATTGCAGCGAACCTTTCACTACGACGCCGACTTCTGGGAAAACAACAAAGAGTTCAATCTTCCTGGAGGAGAGACTGGGCTTGACTCACAAGAGACCAAGTTACCGACCTACTGGGAGACATCCTTCTCAAAGATCTGTCTCGGTATGAAGTACGGCCAACAGATCAGGTACATCGTCGTCAACAAGCAGGCCGACTCTCTGTACTCACTGATCGCTGACGGCCAACACCGCGCCACCTCACTGAGCCGTGAAAAATGGAAGTCGCTGCTTGGTTCAAAGGGCTCCTTACAGCCACACTGTAATACGCAAGGCTTCAATGCTGTGGGCTCTAATTCTGGCTGGGCTAAAGCTAGAATCGGTATCGTTGCTAATCAGGAAAATGATTGCAACACCTGTGACTCCAGAATTGGGTTTGGTACAGGAGGACGCCATGATGACTCTAACACATGTGGAAACCAGGCAACCCACGGACCAGATAATGGAGACAAACGCATCAAAGCCTTTGGATACATCTTAGTGCAGTGAGAAGAATGGCCTCTTCCGGCGCCTTTAAAGCGAAATATGGTCTGCTGTTTAGTTAAATGCCGATTAGTCCAGCAGTTTTTGTGTGTAGATTTTCTTAGAAAAGGAGTGCTGTAAAACAAAGAAAACATGGTGGTGGGATTAAATAGTATTTCTGACTTATTTTGTTGTGTTTTGTATCAATTGTTGAGTGAACTTGGCACTTCTGGGAGAACGCAATCTCATATATAATAACTACAATTTGCTGGGCTGCACACAGAAGTATCAAAAGCAACGCCCCGAATGAGCAGCCTATTTGTTCTAAAAAGACAATTTGTAAATGATCATTCCATTCTATTCAGCTTCGCTTCGATATCAGCCGATTAGAAAAAAATTGTCCTATAATACAACAAATAGATGAGGCAGGCGCCAGCTATAATCGAGTTTATTCTCGGGA
>NC_090870.1:37172942-37177942 GCF_036669935.1 Montipora foliosa | reverse complement strand
CTATCTCCCACAATAAGATAATTACAAGCATCACAGCTACTACTTGAACATTTATGAGTTCCTCGGGTATCCTCAGTTTCCTGATCAAGAGGTCGTAATTTAGCGCGAACTAGATAGTCTTTCAAGCTCTTAGGTCGACGAAACGCCATCATGGGTAAATCTTGAATGGCCTGCTTACACCTATTGGATATGTGTAAAAGGGGATGTAACTTTCTTAATATTCCCCCAATATTAGGCAGGCCCGGGTGATACGTGACCACAAATGGTAATCTCTTGCTAGTTGTACTCCCTTGCACAGGTGCAAGTAGCTTTCCCCGTTCTAATACACGAGCCTTATGTATTTGGTCCCGCACAAATTTTTCTCTATAACCCCTATTAACTAAATGTGTTTGAAGATCAGCTGCCTTGTTCTCAAACGCAGCAGACGTGGAACAAATATGTCTGAGCCTAAGGGCCTGTGCATATGGGATACTTTGTTTAACCCCCTTAGGATGACATGAGGTATGGAACAAGTACTGATGCTTATGAGTTGGCTTAGTGTATAAATCAGTTTCAATAACACCATTGTTGTTAATAACCTGTACATCAAGAATTTTCCGCATACCTTCCAAACCTTCGTCATGTGGAATGTTGGGATAAAGGCCGACGACGTCAATAGTGACCAGAATCGCTTCGTCCGGAAACCTCTCCATATCTCTAAGCTTGTTGAGAAAGTCATTGGTATCCTGAACATAAGATGGAATCTGAGGTACCAAAGATTTCAATTGATGATCTACAAAAGGGGGTTAAACAAAGTATCCCATATGCACAGGCCCTTAGGCTCAGACGTATTTGTTCCACGTCTGCTGCGTTTGAGAACAGGGCAGCTGATCTTCAAAAGCATTTACTTATTAGGGGTTATAAAGAAAAATTTGTGCGGGACCAAATACATAAGGCTCGTGTATTAGAACGGGGAAAGCTACTTGCACCTGTGCAAGGGAGTACAACTAGCAAGAGATTACCATTTGTGGTCACGTATCACCCGCGGGCCTGCCTAATATTGGGGGAATATTAAGAGAGTTACATCCCCTTTTACTCATATCCAATAGGTGTAAGCAGGCCATTCAAGATTTACCCATGATGGCGTTTCGTCGACCTAAGAGCTTGAAAGACTATCTAGTTCGCGCTTAATTACGACCTCTTGATCGGGAAACTGAGGATACCCGAGGAACTCATAAATGTTCAAGTAGTAGATGTGATGTTTGTAATTATCTTATTGTGGGAGATAGGTTCTCTAGCCATGCTACTAGTACTAGCTATACTATAAATCGCAGTTTGGATTGTAATTCTAGGAATATTGTTTACTTAATTAGTTGCAAGGTTTGTGGTTTTCAGTATGTGGGCTCCACCACCACTACGTTTAGGTTAAGGTTCAACAACCACAAGAGCCGTTTACGAGCCCACTCTAGGATGTCTGCTGTTAATAAGGAGAGCGATGGCCTTATCTATAAGCATTTCTATAGTCATGAGCATCATGGACTTCAAGATGTTAGCATACAACTTATAGATAAAGTTAATGCAAAAGATGATCTGCTTGCTAAGGAAGGGCAATGGGCAATCGGCTCCGATCCTTGAAACCGGATGGGCTTAACGAGAGTGACTTCTTTTTTAGCCAGAACAGAGGGGAACGCAGCCGAAAGTAAAATTCTGTTTCTAATACAGAATTACGTATTACATACTTTACTGGATAATTTATTTGCTATTTTTCCTTATTTTTACACTTATTTCCCTTTTATTTTTAGCGTAATTCATATACTCTCCGTTCGCATGCTATCCTTTGGCACGCGCGTATGTTGTCCCTTGGCACGTGCAGATGTTACTTATGTTTGACTTGTTACGGTTATTTACGGTTGAAGTCGTCGCGCGCACTTTCGTATTTCAGTGGCGTAGTAGAAATTTTGTAATACGGTTTTTCTTCATTCACCCTGAAGAAGACCGACAACTCGGTCAAAATATAGGTGTTCTCTATAAACGTGTCTTGTCTTCATATATATATATTTGTGTGTGTGTGTGAGTGTGTGTTGGTGTGTTGGGATGTACAGAGCCGCAAGTTCTTACTAGAATCTCCCCCCTCCCCCCTCTCAACTTCCCCATGATGGTTATGTACAACCTGGTTGCCATTACCTCACACCACACCCAGGAAAGAGCCTGGGAATGAGGTTGGGCACCATGCTTTAAAGCCAGCTATGTGGAATCGTGTGTTCATGTGGGCTCGATATCCGTCGCTCACTCGAGTTCGGCTATCCTCTCCGAGAAGAGACGGCTGGACACGTGAGCGATAGGTTGTGTCTGTGACGTAAATTCAAATATAATTTGTGCAAAATTAAAAGTTGCGAGGAAATTGCATTAGACATCCCAAAACACTGATCTTAACAAAACTGTAATTAAATATTAATACTTAAAACGTCTGTGCGAAATTTCCAGATGATACGAGCTTGAATTTGTGTTTAAATGATCAATGTGCGTTTGAATTCAACCAGTGAACCATCAACAAAATCTTCGGCTGCTTCAGCTCTCAGTCGACCTCATCGGCCCCCTCGTTTTGACACCAATAAACTCTGCAGTAATTTCGATTGATCTTGAGGAATTTTACTTGCTCTTACAAGTCTGAGGAAAAATTGCAATAGCAATGGATTTGAAAGTCGTATTTTGCCCTTGACGCCAACTGGAAAAGTAGTAAAGTTTCCGAACTCAGGCGGTAGAAAACGACACAATCCCCATTCTCCAGCTTCTCGAACACTTTTCGTTGTCGAAATCGTGGATGTTTCCTACCTTAAAACCTCCAACAGGCCGGGTAAAACCCTGTAAACCTCCAACAGGCCGGGTCAAAGAATACCTTCTCAGTCAAAAAATATAATTTATGCCAGACGGATTTGTGCAGGCGAGTTTCTGATTGGCGGAGATTAATAATGGCTCACCTCACGCGTCCAGCCGTGATTTCGGGAGTGAGCGCTGGCTCATTTCCCGAAACAGCGGCTGGTAATCGAGCCTACGCAAGAGCCATCATGATGGAAATTGAAGCTTCAAAATGAGATAAAAAGGTCAAAAGTTTCCCTTACATGAGCAATATGCAATTTAAGGTGTGAATTTAAAGTGACACCTGAAAGGAAAAAATATTCCTAAAGTACTTACTTGAAACATAAAATGCCACAGGCGTCTTCATAGCCAAGTTTATCAACTTTGCGATGCACCCAATAATTTTTGACGTGAGCCTGAAATGACGCGAAACGGCTGATTTCTGCTGACGCAAGGGATTAGCGGCGCAAGACTTCGTCACAGAACTGCAAAGTTTATGTTTCTCCGGCAAGTGGCATCTGAGGGAGCTTAATTAAGCAATGACGACGGCGAGGGCAACGAAAACGTCATTTCAAAATATAAATTCACGTTCTTGTAATCACTTCGTGACTATTTCAACCTTTTTAATATGACAAGGGTGTGGTAGTTCCTTAAAAATGACACTAGTCGGAACGGCGGTTAATTTAGGGGAGAAAATAAAAAGTTTTTGTCAAGTGCTAACTTTATTTCAAAACCAAAATGCCAGAAAATGAAAATTTATCGTCAAGTGCTAACGTTATTTTCAAAACCAAAATGCCAGAAAATGCTTAAGGTGACAACAAAACCATTTCACTTACCTGGAAAAAATGCAAGTTCTTCTAGAGCTGTGGAAGGTTACGCAAACAAGATGTGAAAAAAATTGCTCGGAATGATGAATTAAGAATCATATTATTTCACTTGACCATGGCAAATTACGCCAACGGTCGTGGGTTTGTGATAGATCCAAGCAAGGGGTGAAGAAGACGTTCTGGCTTAATTTCACAAATTTCTGGATTTCTCTACCTAAAAAGCCTCTTACAACGTTTTTTGCTTTCTATAAAATGTGCCAAAGTTGAGTCAACTGTCAAATTTTCCTTACATGATTGACTAACTTTAATGAAATGAAAACTGTTAAATATGCTCAACCGAAAACTTACTGGATGCCATCTGTGTTTTTGGCTTTGTGTCAAGAACTTTTGAAGGGTAAATTGCTGCTTAAAGTTCATTATCTGCCCAAAGAAAACTGGCTTGTATAAACTGTACGCGCCGAAATGTAAAAAGTTAGAACTTACAGCTGTTTACGGACTGCAAACACATGTATGGCTGCAAACAAAATATCACGAAAGCTGAAATGTCAAGTCAGGATGTCAAGTAATTTTTTACCCACGATTTTTGCGTTCGATAGAACGCATACTATTTTGGTCGTTTTTCACGATTTCTCGCGTGGTTTTTTTGATGACGTTGCTTTCGACGCCAGTTGATTTTGAAGTTTTGGGCGGACTGGCTGGCTGACTGGCTGGCATTTTGCCTCGATTTCATGCGGTAAATCGGTAGCCATAGTGAACACAGGCATCCACTCATGCGAAAAGCGCTGATTCTTTGTGTTCGCATATTAAATTCTTTCATTTCGCCAAGGTGAACTGAGTTTGTGCAGGAACCCATGACCCGGAGCCTACAACTCTACTGCGTTCGTGTAACGGTGTTTTCATAGACCGATTTATTTTTAGATTGAATTTCCCGCGAATGAGACTCCCACAGGAGCCCGATGACCAATTACAAGAAATTAAGCTTACGTCATAGGGTCACCGAACCGGAACTACCTTTGTTTTTTGACCTAATTCGCGGGAAGGGCTAGTCTAAAAATAAACCTAATTGTGAAAACGCCGTTTCACAGACGCTGTATGGAAGTTGCACGCTCCAGATGGGCCCCTGGTCTGTGTCGATTTGTTCAAAGTATGTCCAGCCAATATGATTGATATTACGCGGCAGAACATCAGGAAGCTGTGTACTGGTCTGTTTTCTAGGAAACAGATGCCCCAATTCGCACCGCCAGCAAGTCCGAGATGCGATGTGTCGACTTAGTTGCTTTTCACAGGAGCACGTAAAGAACTGTGACAACCGACCGATATATTCCCTTCGATCACAAC
>NC_090870.1:37162942-37165442 GCF_036669935.1 Montipora foliosa | reverse complement strand
GCTAATCATTAGTTTCTTGCCCTCCTACTTGTACAATAGTAATTTTGCTCCTACATTTTCCGCTTTGGAGACCAAATAAAAATGTTTTCCTGCTTATTTTAAAGGCAGGGCTTGTTCTTAGCGTGGAGTCAAAATGCAGGGTTTGCAAAAACGAACTGCTGCCATTTTGCTTTTCGTTACGTTATCATTCGGGGGTAGATTTTCTGTGCTTCCTTTTCCAGCTTATGGTGCTTTAAATAGCTGTGATGTCTTTAAAATACTCTTCTGACCGCTTTCGATTGCCATTTTTTCATTTTCGAAGTTTACATTGACCATCCGAATATGCAAAAGTTTCATTGTATGCACTGCCTTCTCTTGTTTGTAGCTGGTGGGAAGCATTAATACAATGAGTATTCTGAGACATGGACCTGGAGAAAGTGCATGTTCTCTTACAATGATGAAGCTGAGTCGAGCTACTTTTGCTTCACTAATGCAAAGCTTAGATTTCGACTTTGAATCTGTTGTCACATTTTTGAACTTCACATCATGGAGGTCAGTGGCAAATTCATGAACACCAAAAGTAATCTTGTCGCAAATAAGGTAGGTAGACTTGAAAATGAGATCTGTGAAGAATGCTCGGATTGGAAGTGGTCCGGCAGATTATTAAATATGTATGTTATTTTCACTAATCGCGAAAAACACCAAAAGGTCTCTCTTCAGTAAAAACAAAGGCGATCGTGCATTTTTCTTTTTCAGTTTGCTATGCATGAAACACTTCCTCACTCAATCAAACGCAAACATGTAACTCGAACTTTTCACTGTTAAAATGCAAAATGTCAAGCGTGAGTTTCAGTGGAGCCAGAACTAACTTTTTTTTCATCTAAAGGAGACAATTTATTTCTAGTCCCGGAACACGCAAAGCCGAAGAAATGAAATGATAAAATACTCTATACTTTACCAAATATCTAGTGAATTTCGATTCGAACTTCTCATAATGTATAGATTGATATTAAAGAGCGTTTTCGTGAAACGTCAAACGGCAAACGCCAGGCAGTTGCTTGTCGAAAAAGCCTGAAAATTCTCTTATTTTAATTTGCTTGTCCCTTTGGAGAACTTTCTCGATATCTGCTGAAGCAAACAGTCCGATGAAATTAACTAAAATCAAACGAGTTTCTTTGTTTTGTGCCAAAACGCAAGTTTCATCCTGACGGCGTTGCCCGTTTGCCGTAAACGCGATGCCGCTGAATCTCTCTATTGACAAGTAATTTCTTCAAAAGCAAATGGGCCGGCAAAAACGAGCGTGACTTGTGCCATCAGAAGTAATGTTGAAGATTGGAATACAAAATGCAAAATTAAATCGATGGATTAACTCATGTTGAATGTTCAACCAAAGAAAAAACAACAGAACACAAGATTGGACTGGTAAAGGAAATCAGGCAACAATTTTCCTGAAACTAATCACGCTGATGCCTTCAGCAGCCGTGTTGAGTTTTCGGACAAAATGTTTTTTTTTTATTTTTTTGGTCATACATTGCAATGTTTTTTGTGATTATCTGATTTCTTTCGTTTTGGTCAATAGGTTATGTCTATCATTGGGTCAGTAGGTAATGTCTATCATTGGCGGTCACACGAAGGTAAAGTGGAAATTATGCGAAGTGCGATGTGGCGACTTTGCATTTGGACTCCTCAAGAGTTTGTTTCGCGCGGAAGTATTCTCAGTGATCTGAGTGAAATACACGAGTCTACACAAACCGTGGATGCGAAAACCTGGAGAGGACAAGATGCCATTATTTATTCTTAGGGATGGAATTGTCAGCTAATTTTGTTAGCTACTCGTACCAGAAGCTTAAGAAGACGCCAAAGACATTGCACGGTCGATTTTCTTTTGGTGACAAGAGTTTCTTTGCCATCCTTAGCACAGAACGTAAAAATTGGTTTGGTTAGGAGAAACTGTTCGACATTAGCTCTTCCAGAAACCCAATGGATTTGGAGGCGATTTCGAATCGAATCCTTTACTTATTGATCACGAAAAAGCGCCATTCAGGAGCAAACCAGAGCCAACATCTCGGAAGCCTGTTCACCAGCAGGAAGTGGCGTAAGTGGTATTTGGACCACTGAGGTCATTGGAAATATACCACTTTCCTCGTTTTTGGTGGTCTGGTTTGTGGTTTCATTTCCGTTTTGATCTTCGTCTTTTCCAATAAACCCCTTTTAACCCGCTTAATTAATACGGACATTTATAACGGACAGTTTCGTTTGTCCCGATGAAAAGCTCATACATTTTCTCTAAAATTAGCCCACCTAATACGAACACCGGTTAATACGGACAACGGACAATTTTCCGTGTCCCGAGTCACAAAATCTCTTTACGGACACTGGTTACAGTACACACTGTCTATTTTCATTGTCATAATTATGTGCTAATTGTAGACATTGAAATGACGACAGGTTTTTTCCGCGATTTTATTACCAAAAACTGTAGCAAAATCGCTTTGCATCACCTTCGTTCTTCGCTCTCTAG
>NC_090870.1:37150442-37157942 GCF_036669935.1 Montipora foliosa | reverse complement strand
TGCGTTGCGTTCGTAACGTTCAATTCCACCTCCGATTGTGTCTTATGGCAACGCGCGAGAAAAAGCTTCCTTTCCTAACTAATCTTCTTTTAACCCTGTTTCCGGCATACGGCAAACGTCCGGCTGAAACTATTGCTCTTAACGAAGGTGACATATTTGTTGATTTATGTGTAGATTTGCGGGTTCATTTTCATTTTATTGCTTATGTCTTCATTTAGTATTAACCTGCTAACATTGTTGGCTTTTTGTTGTCTTCCAGGGACACTAAACGATAAAGACACAGCCAATGAAAGTTAGTTAATAATAACGTTGTTTGTCTGCTCACAAATCCCGACTCTCCCTTTGCCGTTTCAAATAGACCATTTTGCAGTTCTGTGCTCAGTTACCAGGCCTTTGAATAAAAGCGAGTCTGGAGTTGACCTTGCTTTGATTCAAACCTCACTGCTTTTCTTAGATAAATAGACATCGTTAGCATTACAACAACATGATTTACATAGGAAAAGCAATGAAGTTTGTATAAAAGCAAGGTCAACTCCAGCCTCGCTTTTACTCAAAGGCCTGGTAACTGAGCATATTGGCCTGGTCTATTGGCCTTGTAATTTCATTAGCCTTGATAAAGGAAAGGAACTTTATTTAAATGTCTAGTCGTCCTAGCGCTGGAGCGCTAATTGGGGACACTGTAAACTAAAATTAATAATTAGCGCAAATCAAGTCAAATATTGGTTTTTGAGGAGAGGGGAAACCGGAGTACCCGGAAAAAACCTCTCGGTGCAGAGTAGAGAACCAACAAACTCGACCCACACATGACGCTGAGTCTGGTAATCGAACCCGGACCACATTAATGGGAGGCGAGTGCTCTCACCACTGCGCCATCCCCGCACCCCGTAAAGAAACCAAAAACTAAAGAGAAAGGACGACACAAAAGGAAAATTCTATCGCTAACTAGTTGATAAAACTGGTAACATTTTAATTTACTTTGTTTAGTAAAACCGTGGGTTTTAATATAATAATAGAGGCTCCTAAGTAGTTGAATAGGAGTTGAAAGAAGTGTTTTTCTCCCCCGGATTCGACTGGACTTAAAGGTAAAATAAGGGTAGGGTAAACAATTTTGTTAGCATGCCTAGTAGAATTGAATCATGGCCGGGCGAGTCGAGTGGAATCTGAAAAAGGACACCGGGAAATGGGATTTGTACCACTATGTCTCCTTTGGGACCATCATGATAATATTTATATTTTTCTCTCATTTCCCTCACGAAAATTGTCTTCATAATTACCAGGCCCTTTCGAGGAGACGACAGAAAATGATACGCCGATCTTAGAACAAAATGAACGAAAATTGATTTACTTCATTTGAAACTGAGAGCTGCTCGCCGACCGGCTGGCTCAGTTGGTTGAGCATCGGACTACTTTTCGGGGGAGGTCACGGGATAAAAAACTCCGCCCGGACCAACACTTGGGGTATTTAAATAACTGAGTAGAAAATGCTGCCTTTGTGATGACATCTGAAAATGGTTAGACATTCTAGTCTTCTCGGATAGAGGCGATAAACCGTAGGGCCCGTCTAACAACACTTGTTAATTAATTCAGTGGGAAGTTAAAATGACCCCATACCCTATACGCGAAGAGTACGGCATGGAGTTCCCGGTGCTGTGGTCAGGCCTCAGTTCATTCATTCATGAGTTTGGTGAGATCGCTAATGGACTGATAGCGGCTGCCAGCGACGCCTTTATATGCTGATGTCCGGTTTCACGCATAGATTGGTTACTTGCAAAGCGCTTGAAATGTGTTAATAGAAAATACTCTATATAAATTGATAATCGTTACAAAGACCATTCTAATTCTGTCGTTTGGTTTGTGCTTTCAAATGCCTTTCCTGAGTATCATTTGCTTGTTTTATACATAGTTAGTACTACTACTTTCATACATCCGATCCAAGGACATGCAAATACGTATGCAAAGGTGGTTATTTTATCTTGCAAAAACCCCCCTGTACCGTTCAATTATATATTATCTTTCTCTTCTATCTTTCAGATGACTTCATTTCCAGCATTTCAGCAGGTAATTATATGTTCTTCATAAATCGATGAAAGTCATCCTACTACTGATAAACAATGCGCGAATGGTATATACTTGATCACTATAGGATTGTGACGTAATTGAAGAGAATGTTTTATTAGGGCTGAATTAAGATCGTTTCGTCATCTTTAGTTTACTGTGGTACTCACGGGATCAAAATCCGCCCGGACCAACACTTAGGGTCTTTAAATAACTGAGGAGAAAGTGCTGCCTTTGTGATGACATCTGAAAATGGTTAGACTTTCTAGTCTTCTCGGATAACGGCGATAAACCGTAGGGCCCGTATGGCAACACTTGTTGATTAATTCAGTGGGACGTTAAAACGACCCCATACCCTATACGCGAAGAGTACGGCATGGAGTTCCCAGTGTTGTGGTCAGGCCTCAATTCATTCATTTATGAGTGCCAGCGACGCGGCCTGTATATGCTGGTGTCCGGTTTCACACATAGATTGGTTACTTGCAAATCGCACGTCAATATGTAAGTAGAAAATGCGCTTTATAAATTTATAACAGTTACAAAGACCATTCTAATTCTGTCGTTTCGTTTGTGCTTTCAAATGACTTTCCTGAGTATCATTTGCTTGTTTTATACACAGTTAGTACTACTAACTATGCTTCATACATCCGATCCAAGGACATGCAAATACCTAAGCAAAGATGGTTATTTTAACTTGCAAAATCCCCCCTGTACCGTTCAATTATATATTAGATTTCTCTTCTATCTTTCAGATGGCTCAAATTCTGCAGGTAATTATATGTTCTTCATAAATCGATGAAAGTTATCCTACTACTGATAAACAATGCGCGAATGGTATATACTTGGTCACTATAGGATTGTGACGTAATTGAAGAGAATGTTTTATTAGGGCTGAATTAAGATCGTCTCGTCATCTTTAGTTTGACTGCCAAAAAGTGTGTGAATCCTTGGCATTTGTTTTTTGAAAACTGATTCTTTCGTTTGTTTGCAGTCTTTAATAACTGTGAGACTACGATGTGGCTCCTTTAATGGCTCCTGTTAACCGCAAAACACACAGAACCGATCAGACGTAGTCTTTCCTGCCCCATGTTTTAATGTCAACTGAATTTATTCCTAATGAACATTCAGTATTCGATTGGAGTACGTCACGCTAAAGTCGATATAGATTGGCCGTTTCGAATCGATGTAGTTATCTGACAACATTTCCTCTCCGTGAACTAGGCGTATGCCGGCAAGCAATTTGCAATGAAAGTTAAAATGGCAATCATTTAATGCCATTTTGGGGCATTATGAAACTAAGATCACTTCCCTGGGCTGGTCTACATTTGACCTTATCGAGACATATTCTCCCTAAGGTAACAGCGTAAATGGATGCATCTCGAAAGTACGCAACTTCATTGTGTCTCGAGGTCCGAGGTCTTAACAGGCTGCTACTTGTTTGCATCATCACACATTTAACTTGATATAATTGACGACTTCACAGGCTGCAAGGACGAGTCTCCATCGTGCGCCAGCGTTCCTGAGGCGCCTTTTTTGTGCGAGACCGATTTCAGCTTCGTGTCGGTGTGCCTAGAGTTTTGCGGCATATGTGTAAGTAGTTTAATACACTGTCTAATAAGCGAGAGAATAAGAGTTCCGTTGACGCAAAACGGCAAACGTTAGGTCTAAAGTTGTCTCAAAGCTTATTTCATGCCTTTTGTCGCTGGGTATCGGAAAAAAAAATTATGTAAAGATAAGGAAAAGGCAAGACTGAGAGAATTATTATTTCCGTGGTTTATGCCCAGCGGCAACCCTTGCCGTCTACTACATTAGCGAGTTTGAGTGTAATTTGAAAGCAATATTTCTTGTTTTCTTGGTTTACCCTTTCAGTGATGATCATGTTCTTTCCTCTCTCTACCCTACCCTTTAGAGTCACTTTCTTCATCTCCAGGTTTTCCCCTCTCTCATTTCAACTAGCTGGTTTTTCATTTTTAGGCTTTAATAGGCTGATTATTAGAAGATCATTCAAGATGGAATTCTGATTTTACTTTGCATTCTATTGTAGAAGTGATAGAGATTAAGGGCTCAATAAACTAAACGTTGCTGGACTTAACTGATTAGAGTGTAATATGAAGTGCTAGTTTTCTACCCCATATGAACCATGTGAGCGTTAGCCCTACTAATGGAAATGGGCCCACACAAGGACAGAGAAAAACTCTGACCTGGGTGGGAATTGAACCCACGACCCTCGGGCTAGATCACTGCTGCTCTACCGACTGAGCTACAAGGTTAGACGGGAGCAGGCCGTGGGAACTGAAGATGTTAAAGTCACGGCAATGAACATGTACAAGTACAAGGAAGGGTTACATTTTTGCAAACGTTGGCCGTGTAGCACTTATATGGGTCTTATATTTCAGCTGAATTAACTGATTAGAGTGTAATGTGAAGTGCTGGTTTCTACCCCATATGAACCATGTGAGCGTTAACTTAGCTCTACTAATGGAAATGGCCCCACACAAGGGGTAGAAAACTAGCACTTCACATTGCACTCTAATCAGTTAAGTCTCAGTGTTGAAATATAAGTGCTACACGGCCAACGTTTGCAAAACGTAACCATTCCTTGTACTTGTGAACGTAGCTAGGGCGAGTGAAAACCACGTTTTCTTTTTTCTCAGTACTCCTTGCCGACATTACGTTAATGGAATTCTTTTATTGTTTTCTTTTTGCTGTCACCCACAAAACGTCGCGGTTAAAAGCATTTCGCTAAAAACCGTCAATCGTCTCCGCAATGATCCCGAAACTAGCAAGAAATTTTGTTTATCACCAATTATTCAAAGACGACAAAAACATAGCAAACTTTCTTGTTAGAAGTTCACTTAAGTCTGTCAGTTAACCAAGTACTTTCAAATGCGCGCGAACACGATGCAAGGCGATTAAAATATATACGCCTTATTTCAAAATGGCTGCCATTTTAGTATTCTTTTGTTTGATTGTAAATTGGCCCTTTTTGCCTCGTTCAAGGTTAAATATTCTTTTGAAATTTACGTTTAAAGGCGAGGCCAAAAGGGCCAATTTGCAAGGGAACAAAAGA
Source organism: Montipora foliosa (assembly GCF_036669935.1). Classification (NCBI taxonomy): domain Eukaryota; kingdom Metazoa; phylum Cnidaria; class Anthozoa; order Scleractinia; family Acroporidae; genus Montipora; species Montipora foliosa. Next base: position 37,152,817 of record NC_090870.1, on the reverse strand, counting down.
ATACTAAAATGGGGGCCATTTTGGAATAAGGTGTCTATACAGACCGTTTTACGTGCAGCTCCTGCAATGTCATCTATTACATAACCTGCACACCATGCAAAATGGTCTATTTAGGCGAAAGAACGAAGAAACTGGGAGACCCCTTACGCGATTGTCTTTGAAATAAAGAAAGAAATGACAAAGACGAATCGAAACCAGTTGCACACCACTTCAATGTTCCTAACCACTCCACCCATAACATGACTAGTTGTGGCCTATCACTACATCTCGTTAACACAAAAATTTGTTTTTCAAATAGCTACAATCAACCCTCACGGAAATTCTCACGGAATTAATGAACGATTTTCATTTAATTAACCATTCGTGTATTGATGTCCACCAATGGCAAAGCTCCTAGACCTCCTTTACAGGACACAAATTACCCACAATTCTTTATATCACTGTGACAAAGTAACTATGTACTAAGTGTCAACGCTGGAAACGCTATCTCAAAAATAGCCCTTATCGGAGTAATCAGCGGTTTTGCCATATCACTCCGTCACTTTTTAGCCTGCAATGGTTGCCTCTGCGATATAGAGTTGACTTTAAAATCTGCCTCTTGACCTTCAAAGCAATAGATAGGTCTGCACCCAGCTACCTTAGGGAGTTAGTAGTGGTCAGGCCTAGGAGAATCGCTACCGTTTCAGATCTTCCAATTCTGCTTTACATGGCGAATGGAATCACAAAAAAGATTCTAGGTGACAGGGCATTCGCAGTCGTAGCTCCTAGACTATGGAACCCTCTCCCAGAAGAGCTGCGAAGCAAGAGTGATATAAACGATTTCAAACGCCACCTTAAAGCTCCCTTTTTTACCAAAGCATTTTTAACACCTTAGTCGGACTGGTCTTAGCTTGCTTTGCTCTTATTTTATCACAATTGCATTTTAATGCATCTATCATACTAGTCCTCATACTTCGATTTCATTTAGTATTCACTGGCCTCGTTGATTTCTTTCAAGTTCTATTTATTCACAGTGTAATGCGCATTTTCATCAAACTGTTTGTTAACCTGCGCAATAGAAGTAATTTATTATTATTATTATTATTATTATTACTATTGTTACTATTATTATTATTATTATTATTATTATTATTATTATTATTATTATTATTGTAATATTGATATCCTTCCCTTTACAATTTTTGAAACTTGCCGCGGAGTGTGTCTAGGCAATAATTTCTAAACTATAAGTATATGTGTATCTCAGTGTCTCAAACTATAGAATTTCTTAATGACTTCACAATTTTGTGTGAGGATCTATTTCTGGCAGTTGGTTAGGAGTTTGTTGGTTTCGTTCTTGTGGGCTAGGTTCCGGAAGTTTTTTCTCTAGGGTGCTGTTGAAATCTCCCAAGATGTTAAACACTGTATTGGTTTGCTTCATCTCGTAGTTTCCTGGTACTTTCTCTTCTTATACTCATCCCTGTCCTGTCGTTGATTTGTTCTACATTGCACATAGTTCCTTCCACAAGAATGATTTTCTTGTTTTTTCTATCCATTCTCTGGTGCTTTATCTATGTAGATGGCTCTATCACAGAGTATTTTAGCTTGGTCATTTTCAATACTGCTTTTGGGGATAGTTTGTTTGTACCAGGCTTTGGAGTCATGATCGTTTTCCATGCTGTATAATGATAATAGGAAGTGGTATATCGGTCTTAACATTTTATAATGTTTTGACTTATAGATTGTTTTGGGCTATAGCAGAGAGCAGCCACATAATAGATGTGGGATGGTTTCTTCTGCACTGTGGCACAGCGTGCATGTTATCTAATCCTCGTTCTTGTTGTTTCTTTACTCAGTATACTTTTGTAGGGAGCAGTTGTTTTACGATGCTAGTGTGTATGTTGTGGTTTAATTTTGGTTTTGGTTTGAAAAGTTCTTTTTTTTTCAAAATCAGTTTAAATGTTTAAAACTGCTTTAACTTTCTTATGCGCATTTTAACATATTTGGATATCTTTCTGTAATTACTTTTATGTAAGTATGTATAAAATAAACGAGAGAAATCATTTTAAGATTTTTATGATGGATTGCTGTCTCTGATGCTATCAAAGACAATAATAATAATAATACTATTTATTGCATGTGAACAATAATTTTTAGTGTTTGGGGTTAAATGTTAAGCTTAGTGATGAGGGTTAGGCACTTATTTTGAAAGGCGACTTTACATGTAAGGTTACGGACACTGCCTGCACTTTAGTAATTAGGGTTAAGCTCTCAATTAGGTTTACACACTTATTTAAAACGGTTAGCATTTCAGGAGGTGTATGAGAACTACAGACTGCCTTCAAATAGCGCTGATAAACAGTATTTAAATCTGCAAAGCACCCATTTCAAATAGC
>NC_090870.1:37137942-37145442 GCF_036669935.1 Montipora foliosa | reverse complement strand
AAATATGGCCGTGCATAATAACATAAAAGTTTCTAAGCTAATTTATACGTCCATTAAATGCCCGTAGAGCGGGAAAGCACTTGTTTCAGGGCCGCGGTAAAGCGACCCATCTATAATTAGCCTTTCTACCTTGAAAAATGCAGTACGCTTTTCTTGCTTGGCGGCTTTTAGTACTGGGTACAGCTTTTTCCTCATTTCTTCCACCTCCTTTGGAAAGTCGTCGGAAATTCCAAGATTGCGGCCTTTCGTAAGGGTTTTGATGAAAGATTTAATAAACACTTTGTCGTGGAAGCTGGAAAGCTTAACGATAATCGGTCGTGGCTTAGAATTCGGATTGCTAGACGATACTCGACGAGCTGATATCCTGTGCACTCTATCGAACTTGATACTTTCCTCGTCCTCTTTAGGGATCTTTAAGTCGGTGCGTAAAAAAAACCTCAATAAATCTTCTGTGTCTTCGTTCGATTCATGCTCGCGTTCTTTTATTCCATAGAATTTCAAATTACCTCTACGGCTGTGACACTCTAATTTAATATGACGGCGTTGCAATTCAGCAAAATCACGTTGAACGCGTTGAAGTGAAGCTTCAGTGGTCTTCTGTTGTTCAACGAAGCAATCTTGTAAACCTTGCATTTCTTTTATCTCAGTTTGAGAACTTTCGAGGCTTTCTTGCATGCTCTTCTTTTCATCTTCGAGGAATTTAAATCGGCTCTTGTAAATTTCAAATTCGTCTGTTAACTTTAGTAGTCTTTCAAGCTTCTCATCAATTTCAGCAAGACGAGTATTTCTTGACTTGCATTTTGGGCAGCCATGGCTGTCATCCTCGAAGACCTCCTCGTCGGTTTGTGAGCTTCCTTTGCGTGTACGCTTCATTTTTCTTTCTTTGAGAGCTTCACAGGATATTTTTGGTTTGTTTTTAGGCATTACTAAATTTTTAATTAGTGAAAAAAGGCCATATTCGGGACCAAGGCGGAGAAATTTTAACAGAGCGATTGAAACACGTCCGCCATAGTCGACTTCGACACCAGTCTCAGTGAAGTGACATCCTACATCCGTAGGAACGCATCCCAAAAAACACGTCAGTGGGCCCTTAAGAATATCACGGGTTCATGGTTGGTGGAAGTAAAGCTTTCTTTCACATGTAGGATAAAGGGGTTTAGTTTGTAAAGAAGCTGTGGTGCTGTGTCAGTGAGGACGTGAAATAAAGAAAAGCGTTTATCAACTGAGTTGATATGGTAAATTGACCACTGTAAAGAAATTTGAAAGCTGACGTTTCGAGTGTCGTCAGAGCTAAACCCTTTTAATTTTGTCTTTCACAAGTAGGACTACTTTTCACAATGAAACAACAGTAAGATTCTTTAATCATTCCTTTGGCAACATAACTTCTATAAAACAAGATTCATAAACATTTGTCTCTGAGTAAGTAACTACATTACCATTAAACGCAACAATGGTATTATTTGTACTGTTACAATATTAATAGACTAGTTTATCTTGAATGAAAATTACTCATTTTGCAGAATGGCCTGTTTACAAGCTGGATGTAAAGGAAATTTCTTTGAAATAATTGAAAATAAGGTTAGTAGCACTGCAAAGGTTGAATGTTATAGGAGAAATAAGTCATTGGACTTCTCCAAACTTGGTCACTACTCTTGTTCTCGATCTCAATTATTTTTTCCTAAAAGCATATTGGGGTACAAGGATGACATTTTACATCAAGTCGATCGCTATCAAGGAGAGGAATTTTGGAACTGCCATTGGTTTTTAGGCATTTCTGTGCATGAATGGATATGTTGACGACTTTCTGGCTGCTTTCTGCATAATTTCTTGAAGCCACGTTCCGTAACTTGCTGTTAGCTGTGAGAAATTCGACTGTGTGCTCGGGACAAGACTTGAAACAGTTCCGTTTTGCGGTTGCTGTAAGCGCATTTCCTTCGAGCTATAATCTGTTGTTCCATTTTGTTAATTGTTTCCTGAAAGGCGGAGTTGCTTCTCTATTTTTCCTTTCAAGAAATGTTTGGCCTTGTTGTAAAAAGCATCTTCTAAATACCAATTTTTTTTCTGAATCTTTTTTCTTAAGGTGGCCTCTATTTCTTTGTAGAAATCGATTTCATTTAAGCACTTGCATCAATTGCTTGAGTTGTCAAGTGGATTAAGGAGTAGGCAGCAGATCTAGAGGTAGGGAGTGCAATATCAAGTTCTGGTGAGTATACAGAAAAGTCTTGAATTAGAGGAAATGTTTGTGAGTAGGGTTGTGTGGAGGGGGTGGGAATAAGGGGGGCTGGTGGATTATGAAAGAAGGGTGGGGTAGGATAGAGGTATTGGAGAGGATCAGGGAGGGGTAGGTGAGTAGAAGGGATGAAAAGATATCTAGTTCCTTTTAAACCCCCTAAAAAACCAAGCCCCAGTTCTTTTTAATTACACGCCCCGCCCCGCCCCTCCCCTCCCCCCCCCAAAAAAAATGCCTTCTGGTCTTTTTGTCAATGTGGTTGCACGTTCTTTATTATCATCATCATCATCATCATCATCATCATCATTATAATTATTATTATTATTATTATTATTATTATTACTATGCGTATATGATGCTATGGCGACCTGTCGTAACGCATTCCCAGTCTTCACTTCAGATCGTGAACTATGGCACTTACATGGTGACAGTTAACGCGTTAGGTGCTGTTTTTCATATGATACTCATTGGAATACTAGCTAGATCATTTGTGCATGTGCAGAACAAAGGTCGCCTCAGTGAAAAATGGAACCGGTATGGGTGCAGCCTCACTTTGAGTGAGGAATCTAAAGGCCTGCTTCAGCAGTATGGTGATGAAGTTCCCAAGTGAGGTGGGAGCTGGCTAGGACACAGCCCTGCTTTGCCCTGCTTCGAATGTTGAATGCCGTAGAAATAGAGCCACCGTGCCAACAGAGCCTTTCTTTACTCGATGAGAAAGAAAGGACTCTGCAGAAATCATGTCAACTCAAGTCTTTATTGAGTATGTGCAAGCCGTTGCTTGGAGACAGTTTCAAATCCTGGCCAAGTCTCGATCGCACTTCTAGACACCATATTGATTTTGGTACTGAAGGCTCAATTTTGACCTTCGCCTTGTCAAGAATATGATGCGCGCGCTGCCTAAACGGGTTTGACCGGAATGACTAACCCAGAAACTTGGGCTGCGGCGACTTAAAAGACTTAACACGATTTCTGCAGAGCCTCTTTTGCTCGCCCTATGGTGAGTTTTAGAGAGGCTCTGCTCGTATGGTGAAGTAGAGCCACCAAACACCACAAATCCTTTCATGTTGTTATAGAAAGATTTGCTGACACACAGTAGCTTCAGAAGGCAGCCGATATTGGAGAGGATCTTGAATATGCCGTCTTTGTTCACTGGGTCAAAGGCCTCGGTGAGGTCAGTGAAGGACATGTATAGTGGCAGTCTCTGCTCTCTGCATTTCTCTTATAGTTGTCTGATGGCGAAGATCATGTCAATGGTGACGTTTGGCGCGGATTTACAGGGTCAATGAAACACAATCACGACAAAACATTCAACAACAACTGTTAAGAATCCCAACTGGCCGGAGGCAAGCTAGTTGGCTATTTACAAGTGCAGCTGAGAAATTGAACCAGGGACTACCTGGAACAGTTTCAACCAGTGATCAGAACGTGTCTTGGACCCGGGATCCCCGGATCTCAAGGCAAGCACCCTAACCACTGAGCCACACTGCCTCCTATGCGAGTGAACCAAGGGCCTCTTTCATCTCCTTCTCCTTGGGTTTTCTATCTAGCTCCTCTAGCACAGGCAAGCACTAGATTGCGTTCAGGGCCTCTTCAATCACCACATTTTCTCTGAATAGATCGGAGTACTGTTCTACACAGAGCTCTATCTGTTTTTCTCTTACATCACCTGTTGCAGATTTCAAGGGCAAAGCACCACCTTCATACCCTCATACATTAAAGTTGCCTTAAAGTTGTCTGTGCGATTCAGCAACAGCGCAACGGTCTGAATGCTTCTGCAGAGCTCCAGCCAGTAGTCATTGGCACATTGTCTAGCGCATCGCTGTACAATACTGCGTGCAGCCTGGAATGCCTTCAAGTTTCGCTCGTTACGGCAAGATTGTATGCAGTCGTCAGTGCTTTCCTCTTTTGCGCTTCTGGTGCCATCTTCTCTGCAAGTGCTAACAACCAGACTTAAAAGTGCTCTTCTAGCCAAAGGCGGAAATAGCTGCACTGTAGACTACATCCCTGACGTGTTTCTAATTATCTTTCTCCAACACTTCATGAAAGGAGTTTGGGGGGGATTTCTGAAATGTGATTATGAACTATGCCACTGTCTGCTCTGCTTATCATGTGTCTCACTAGTATCGATGCTCGGTTTTCCTTCTGTCTTCTGTAATTAAACAATTTAACTTCTCCTTCCATCAGTTAATAGCCATAACTACGCACTCCCTACGTAAGTCATTGCTACCTTGCGAGTAATTTTAATAAAATGGACGGTTGAAACTAAGTCGCGCCGACGTAATTGTAAAGATGGACTCACTTCGTCAGCATCTGTGTAATGCGCTCGGTCCGTACGCCATGACCTCGGGCCAAATATTTTCCCGTCCGGGCCTCCCACTCAGTCAATAAGTACATAGTATTTTGCGAGATCGTGAATTTGCAAATTCACTGAGGCAACAACTTCAACCGAGCGCAGGGTTACGGAAAGCGAAAAAATGTCTCTCGTGCCTTAAGCGAAGATGATAAAGAATTCCCCTGCAGTTCAGGTAATATTTTGAAAATAGAGGTAATTCACAATATTTTAGTTTGCCTTTCTTTAAGGATAATAGTTTGATTGAGCAATGCCCCAATTACAACTGACTAGCTATATAATTAATAGGTAACGGGACTACATGCTTGTCCAATTTGGAAATAGCCCGATTCCAAAAATTCCTCGGACTGCCAAATTGGACTCAGCCTACAGCCTCATCAAATTTTCTGCAGTGACCTTTTGATTGACTGCTTTGAGTTCGTTTCTTGTGCCTCAGAGACTAGAAAAGTATTGACTTAACCTTTTATCGTTTCGTTTTGTTTATAGCATGCGCCAATTGCTTTTTCTCAATGCAAATATCAAAATAAACGATCTTTATGACCCCACTGTAAGTGGATTGAAAGCCATTTTTAGTTATATTAACAGGAGTAAATTTTTACGGTTTTTAATTTTGCTGGACTATATTTTTGAGGATCAAGTACTATCCGCAAAATCCGCAAAAATTAAACTCCGCGTAAAAAAACTGCTGCACCGTAACTCCCGGCTTTTGCGATACCATTTGGTGCAAACATAAACCAAAAAAAAAAAAATTTGACCTGTCATCAGATTTGACTGAAAAGAAGAGAAATCATAAAGCGGAAACAGCATGTTCAGTCCTTCCTTAGTGTGTGGCATAAACGTTTGCTTAGTGCAACTCTAGACATATATGACATGCAGGAAAACGTCCTTTAGAGCAATTTGCAGTTAGTTTCTTTGTAGACTATTTTACTTAAAGGGGCAATGTCACGTTATTTTAGGGTATTCCGGGTAAATCTCTAGTTGATCACGCGTTTAAAACTCAAAAATGGTATTATGGAATTCCTTTACCGATTAAAATTATCATTAAATCACAAGTGAAATGATTCTGAGTAAAAAACGATCTTTACCAGGCGATTTGCCATAATTTTGAAAAACGTCGGGCCGACTATTTTCAAGATTACCCAAATGTAACAATCTGTTACAATCTTGTACATTTATGTCCATCCATGCTTCACTTTCCTTTTGCAGTATTTCTATTATGTTGTTCAACAGTTTTAAGTGGTTATGGCAATGTTTCATTCTACGTTGGGGAAAAAAAGGAAAGGAAAGCAACTCATTAAGTGTGTAGTCGTTCTTGCGCTTGAGCACTAATTGGGGACATTGTAAACTGAAATGAACAATGAACACAAATTAAGTCAAATGTTCAGGAGAGGGGATAACCAGAGTACTCGGAGAAAAACCTCTCGGTGTAGAGTAGGGAAGCAACAAAGTCAACCCACATATGACGACGAGTCTGGGAATCGAACGCGAGCCACAAGGCGAGGAGGCGGGAGGCGAGTGCTCTCATCACTGCGCCATCCCTGCACCCCAAATCATGGGATTATGTCATTTTGACTGACCTAGCCCATTTAAAGAAGAAACGAGTGAGTTTCACTCAAGAGCGTCTTTTGTTATCTTTGAACTGAATTTATTACCAAAGCTAAAAAAAGTAAAAGACCTCAAAACGGAACACGACGTTACAAAATTCAACGTATGCCATTGATGGCATTACGCCTGGGTGACCCCTCAAATGGTCTACATCACTCCCCCCCCCCTCCCCCACTTAAAAAAAAATACTGGAAAGCTGAACTTCAATACCACCCAACTCAGTGCTTTCTGTTTTTGTGTAACACGTACCACAGGAAACCCAGTTTACGTTCGTGTAGCGTCTAGTTAAATTTCAACAAAGTTTATTTGAAAAATGATCGGGGGTTTGTACGAAATAATCCAAATTGCTGTCTGGTAACGTATGGGTTCAACAAAGACAGAGAACGATTGAATGAATCGAAAACCTTACGTGGATCTGTGATCAACTCTGCACAGTCTTCAGGTAAAAAAAAAAAAAATTGGAAATGTAACAGCCAAGAATTATTTGAAAGAAAGCTTGTTGTGTATTTTGTGCTTCATTATTCAAGGAAAAGGTTCTTCATGGAAACGGTTTGATCCTGAAATTTAGTTTGTTGCAATATTGCGCATATTTGACACGATTGAGTTTCTTCTCTTCACTCACGTAATGAAATAGAAGGGGTGTTTGCCTCTAATAGCAAATATGTTGTTTGTTTCAAAAAATTGTTCGCTGGAAAAGGTGGCCTTTATGAATTCATCATGTTTTATGATATGCGAGCTTAACTGGATAGTTTTTATGGCAATAGTAATACATTTTCTTGTCAAAATGAGGTTAGCGTCTTTCTGGTGCGTTAACTTAATTAAATCGTGAGCTTGTATCTGCCGTCTGCCGCGTAACCTTGATTTCCACTCTCAAAATTACCTCCAGAACCTACTTTTTGCCTAGAATAAGCTTTTAGAATGATGTTCTTGTTTTGCATGAAGCAAGCTAACAAAATATGTACCTTGCTGAGTTCGCATTTGTTAGCGTTAATAGTATTTTCGGTCCGATGTTTCTGTTTTATGAGGGGTATGTTGCTTTTGTCTCCCATCCAAACACTAACCCCGCTGGACAGGGGGTAACTTGAGTGAACTTTGGTATTACAAAGCTGTCAGATGCTCAGAGGGCACGCTTAAGCTTGTGGTGAAAAGAAGTTGTGAGGGAATTTGAAAATTATCAACATGTCAGTCCAGAAGCCAATGTTTCTCGCTTCTCTTATATTTGTTATTCTTCAGAGACTGGAATGCTGTAGTTCAATACCACACAATTCAGTGCCTTCTCAGTTTCTGTAACACGTACCACAGGCAACCCAGTGTA
>NC_090870.1:37120442-37127942 GCF_036669935.1 Montipora foliosa | reverse complement strand
GCTTCGACTAAAATATTAATGGAAACTTTATGAGGAATTCGAAGACTGTGTTTTAGAAACAAAAATTTATTCAGGAGAGCACCACTTTGCATCCGGCAGCGAAGAGTGTTCAGGTATTTTTTGCGTTGTGGACATATCTCGGCGGGCAGTTTTGCTTGACGTTAACGCAACTCTTCAGTCATAACTTCTGATCAAGGTGATGTTTTTCTTAATTTAACCAAACAATTAAATAATAAGGGAATTCGATCAATTAAACGATTATCACAAAGGATACCTCCCATCATAAACGTTTTTAGTTTTTACTTTCAAGAAGTGGCCGTCAATTTTGTAGATCGGTTTGACTTCTCTTCACTGAACTTTGATGCTGTGAAAATGTGTTCTATAGCGTCTATCATTTCAATTGACATGAGATGTGTCCTCAAACTTACCAAATCTCGTTCCTCTTCCTTTTTGAGCGGCTGTGGGTAACAAACTTTCAGTTACATCTTTTTGTTAAATGTCAGTGGGGAAAATGTACGGCGTTGTTCGATGTGATCTCTCCATTTCGAGATATTTAGGATCTTACGTGTGAAAGATATGAACCGTAGAGAGTGCTAACTTGTGGAAGGACATGATGTCAAAGACAAGCACGTAATTTGTTACGATACTTCTTGATACATCAAACACTGTTTATTTGCTCGGGTTCTTGGGATCTTTGAACTGGTTTTTTTCAAACTGCCTGGAACAGTGTCGTTGGTTAGGATATATTGTTTCGCTGTCGTTGCGTTGTTGGCAGTTACCATGTCTCTAGGCAGTGGCTACTAGCCGGGGAAGATAAGGTCCGCGTGAGAATGGGCAAATTATCTTCGAGCAGTGAATGTTTGATTTTAAATCTTTTAGTAGTAACCCAAAATCTGATTATCATCAAAATAGTGCTGACTTGAGTCAAAGGATGTGAATATTCTTGGGACAGATATTGCTCGTGGAAATTAAATCTCGACATTGAATGATATGTCTTTTAGATAGATAGATAAATAGATAGATAGATAGATAGATAGATAGATAGATAGATAGATAGATAAATAGATAGATAGATAGATAGTTTATTATCACCTTAGATTGCAGTTATAACTGAATTGATAAGGTTTACATTACATAATTAAAAAATTTAATTCTGTAAGTAAAATATATTAACTATTATGATACATTAAGATAGATCTATGAGAACTAAGGGAAAAGAAAAAAAAATATATATATATAAATATATATACACATATAAAATTGTAAAGTATAAGGTACCAAATGGAGAATTGACTAATGGTATTCGTTATATAAATAAAGAAAGTTTATTTAGAGTCATAAATCCTAGCGCTAGCGTTAATAAAGGTATTACTGAACCTATTAGTCTTACACAAGGGCGTTGCAAAAACCCTTGGTTTACGCAGGGTTACCGAAAGATGATTAGTGTTAAATGGTAATAAGTGAAATAACTGATTGTTAGGATTAGAAATGGTTTGTTGAAAAAAACTCTGACACAATTCAGATCTTCTTTGCGATAAACTATTAATATTTGCGGTCTTAAGAGCATCAACGTATGACACATCGTAGCCATATATATAATACGCATGGCTCTCTTTTGTACTCTTTCTAAGGCTGAGCTAAGATACTCAGGTAGACTATAAATGAAACACTTGACAGGCATATAATGAAACTGACTGAATGCAAGCAATATAAAAACAGACTAGATCCTTAGCTGGAACATGAGCGCGCCTTAGTTGTATTAAGAAGTACAATCTCTTTGCCGCTTTGTTAACGGTAGCATCTACATGCTGATTCCATTTAAAATTATCCTGAATAATCACACCTAGTACTTTCACAGATTTAACAAGATCAATAATAGCGGTTTCGTTAATTGATACTAGCTCGCGAATCGCCGGAGAACGTGAAAAGGAAATTCTAAGCTCTTTGCATTTCTTGGGATGTAATTGAAACTTATTGATCTCGGACCACTGTGTTATCTCATTAATGGCATTCTGTGCCTGGCTGACCTCTCTGCTGTCAACTACTTCATAACTCGTTGTGTCGTCGACATACTTAACCGTACCATTCGCAGAGGGCACTACAAGATCATCGATCATAGCAATAAAAAGGCAGGGGCCAAGCTTTGTCCCCTGGGGAACCCCGGCGGGTACAGATTGCCATTCCGAGAAACAATCTTCAGCTAATTTAACTCTTTGAAAACGATTACTCAGTAAGTCGCCTATCCAATTGATGATATAACGATTAATATGATCATAATCAGAAAGCTTAATCATAAGTAGGGAATGATCTATAAGATCAAAGGCCTTCTTGTAGTCCAACACAAAGACTCTAACATCATTCACTTAAACCATCAGTTTCTTTCGTCCAGTTATGAATCATAGTTATTAAAGCGTGGGTAGTTGATGAGCCAGGAATACAGCCAAACTGGTCAGATCTTAACTTCCTAAGAATTGCAGGTTTCACATGATCTTGAACAACAAAATGTTCAGCTATCTTTGACAACGTAGGAGTAAGGGAGATTGGTCTAAGGTCCTTTTTAATATCTGCAAAAGGTATTTGTGGTGGGATAGTGTTCATGAGATACAGGGAACAGATTTAAATAGGCTATAACTGCTTCAAACGAGGTTTAAAAAAACGTCATGCAAACCCTTCTTGCGCCATACGTTGCAAAGGTATATTGCTAACAACTTCGTAACCACAACAACGGCCTAAATTTCCAAAGATAAATCAACGCCACGCTTTAAAATATTCTAGTTCCAGCAACGATAGGATCGGAGTTAGGAGGGTTCCAAGATGGCCAGAACCTCATAACTCTAGTGCAGTCACTAGGTGTATTTTTGCCCAAATTAACCACCGGCTTGTATTGCTTGAAATGATTAATGGCAGGTATAATCCTGGGTAATTATTTTTTGCGATAAGCAGTCTTTAAAATCTCTTTTTCAGGTCAAAATGTATTAATACTATATTTGTTGTTCACCTTCCTTTTAAAGAATCTGGAGGGAAACGCACAAGAACGCATCAATGGTTTTGGAAATCGGCTCTTCCACCACCTCCGTCATTTTTCGCAGGAAACAAGCCCCCTGAGAACCTTCCAGGAATTAGCGGTGGAACAAACATTCAACAAAAATTACCGGCAGATCCTCCGTCAACTCCTCCTTATTTTGTGTCGCTCTTTGATCCGGCTCGAAACATTCCTTTTTATTCTGCATACAAAGTAACTCCCGCTCAGGCAACAGCGATTGAAACACACCCCAGAAAAGATTTTAATTGGAGAAACCCAAAAGATGCCAAAGGACAAGGTATATTAACTTAATTTGTCGTAGCTTTTCGCACTTCCTCCATGCAATAGTCACTGGCATGGCATGATTGCCATTGAACCGCACAAGTTTGATTTTCAGAAAACTCAGTTTGAGTTTGAGGGGGGGGGAGGTGGGGCACGGGGGCCTGATGCTGGCGTACTGAACAAATTGCTCTGGAGGCAGTGTGGTCCAGTGGTTAGGGCGTTGGGTTTGCATGCGGCTGCTCCGGGTTCAAATCCCGTTCTAACCTCTGGTTAGGATTTGTTTCCGATTGTCCCGGATTCAACTCTACCATGCTTTGTAAATAGCCAACTGGTTGCCTCCCGCCAGTTGCGGTTCTTAATATGTTTCCGTTAAGTTTGCCAATTGTTACTTTCACCTTGTTAACAGTGGAGTACCTGTAAACTAGCTTGATAGCTAAGTGTACTTCCACTATAAAGAAAGCATTTACATTTTTTTTTTTTTTTTTTTTACATGAACGAGAAGTTACTCTTGTGCTTCCATTGTACAATTGTGGTAGACATTCCCGTGTTTCCATAGGTATTCCCGTGGACGGTGCATACAAAGAAGCTATCACCAAATACAAACAACCACTGAGCAGAGGTCATATGAATCCCTGAGGAATAAATTCGTTTGACGAAAATTTCATGAAAGCTACATTCACCCTTACTAATGCAGCACCGCAATTCGAAGCCTCTAACAGCGATCTCTGGCAGAAATTTGAGACCAGAATACGCACCTACGCTAAAAGTACTTGCGGAAATTCCACGCGAGGGGGCACCCTTTATCTTCTAACAGGGACATCTGACTTCGGACTCAAGCCCGGTTCTGCAGGAAAACCGGTGCAAGACACCACAATACCGTTACCCTTTACAACGACTACCTTCTCCAAAGGAATAAAGCTTGTAACACCGCGCGCTGTGTGGACAGCTGGCTGCTGTGAATGGAATGGCAAAGCAGAGTCATTTGCGGTTATGAGCAACAATCAAAAGGATAAAGCGTTGCTGTACCAGACAGAAATGAGCGTCGCTGATCTTGAGGTGCTGCTTACTGCAAAAGGATCCTTAGGAGTGAAGTTATTCCCGGGAGCGGCAAAGTGCGGCGCTACTACAAGTAAAATCACTCTACCACCATAACGGGCCAGTTGTAAAGTAACAACCTCAGGAAAATAACGAAGGGGTAGTTTCTAAAGAAACTGTGGTGCTGCGTCGGTGGGGAAGTAGTATACAAAAATTTGGTTTATCAACGGAGTTGATAATGTAAATTGACCACCGTACAGAGATTCTAAAAGCTGACGTTTCGAGCGTTAGCCCTTCGTCAGAGCGAATCCAAAAATCTTGGGTCTACTGTTAGAAATCTGTGGATTAAAAAATACTAGAACACAAGGTTAGTGGTCGCAGCGGTTGAATACAAATGAATGAAGGGGTAGTTTCTAAAGAAACTGTGGTGCTGCGTCGGTGGGGAAGTGGTATACAAAAATTTGGTTTATCAACGGAGTTGATAATGTAAATTGACCACCGTACAGAGATTCTAAAAGCTGACGTTTCGAGCGTTAGCCCTTCGTCAGAGCGAATCCTAACGCTCGAAACGTCAGCTTTTAGAATCTCTGTACGGTGGTCAATTTACATTCTCAACTCCGTTGATAAACCAAATTTCAGGAAAATAACGCCTTGTAGTGAAGATTATACATAGGTACAGTGATGGATAGCTATGGATAAAAATGGTCTCAATCGTATTGTCCTTATTGTAAAATTGAAAATGTTAACAATGAGTGCTGAGTTGTCAGTTTAAAAAAATGCAGCTGCAAATGTTGTTAACTAGAATATAACAATAAACGCTCTCATATGGCTATAATTCCTCTGGTGTCAATTTTTGTACGGATTATTTCAACAATTTCGTGATGCACGGGAAATCAACACCCCAATCTGTCACAGTTCAGCTAAATCATAATTCTGTTGAAATATAAGTGCTACACGGCCAACGTTTGAAAAACATAACCCTTCCATAATTCAGCTTAAACCGAGAAGAACTGTCGAAACATGTTTTTGAAAATGAAAAACAGGGGCGGATTTAGGGGAGGAGGGGGTGCCGAGGGGGCCTTGGCCTCCCTTTTCTCCCCGTATTTAAAGAGCTTCTGTAACCAACACAGTGTGCATCAGCTGCGGTTTTACTTTAGATAATGACTAGTTCAGCTTCAGAGCTTTTCTTATTTCAAACGTTTTGCTTTGATAGATGTACATCACGTATGAAAAATTGAATATATAATGCGTATCAAATATGAAAAATTATGATAAAAAGCTCACTTCTTTTTACAAATTCGAGCGACACGTTAAATGTAACAGTCGTTTCTCTATTTTATAAAGTGACGTAGAAGACTGGAAACACATAATTTTTCGGAGAGGGGCATATGGTGAGGAGGGGGGGGGGGGGGTGGTGTGCACTCTCGCCGCAATTTTTTGGCCCCCTCTTTCTGGAATTTCTGGATCCTCCCATGGAAAAAGATAGTGTATTTTCTTAAAATTATTCACACAGTGCCATTTCTATATATCTCGGAGGAGTTCAATTTTGCTACTTGATTCAAGATTTGATCGCCGAAAGCAGAATATCCCCAATGTGACTACTTCTGTAGTTGTGAGTACCGCGTGCTGTTTGCTAATGGTTGTATATGCTATATCACACGGTTACTCATGCTATGCAAAACACTAAACCAGTTTAATCAAAGACTTGCTTTTACTACAAAAAACTTTAACACGTCCCCTTCTCTTTCGAGTGCCTTGGATCCGGAATTGTTAACTTGGGTGTGTAAAATATTTCTCGAAGCATTTGGTTTGCTCAAACGCCATAAATATTCTGAAGCTTCACGGACATATATAGATTTAGCTAAGCCTAAATGCGGAGCTCCTGGGTTATTTATTCTTAGTAGCCTTAGTTAAACAACGAATTTACGGGATAAAAAAAAATTCGAATTTTTTGTTTAGCCTTGACGAAAAACAAACGAATAAAAGAAACCAATCAAAAAAATCTAAAACGATTTAAAACAAGAAGAATTGGAAAAATAATAAATATCCCCTAACAAAGGAAGTTTACAAGAAGAGTGTACCACCACACTGAGTAGGTTACCAAATACCATCCCAATCCCGCGTAAAGCCGCGTCAAGCCACGGAAAGCGTGCGAAAATTTAAGCCTCGTTTATGTCTGTGTCCTGATTACAAGAAGTTTACCTGATTGGGACTGCGATCCAAGAGAAAACCAGTACCTGGCCAGCGGTTAACTCTAATAAAACAGGTTACTTCGATGAGCTCTAAACTTGAGTCCGCGATTAGTCAAGTGATACTGGTCAGCGGATACCTTGTTTTGACAGGTGTCAATTGACCATTACGTGGATGTCGAGTAACAAAGATGTACGCTGTAAACGGCCGCCATGTTGGGTGTCTTGATTATTATTTGCAGTATCAAAACGTATAGATGCAAAAAATCTATGGCATGTATAGGGCGCCCAGCGTAACCTATACAACCTAACAGGAAATCAAACTAGTTACACAACCATACATCTAAGCAAATGATCCTATAAAATAACAGCTTTTAAAAATGTTGAAAAGAAAAGTATACAATATGTACAATAAATTAAAAGTAATAATAAAAGGTTAATAGTTCATTATCAAAAAATAAAATGTTCCAAATTATAAAACAGCTGCTTTGAAATAACGAGCTATATGCAACGAGTATGAAATGGTGGCTTTCTGCATCTTCTCTATAACACACTTTGATCGGGCACCAACAAGCTTCTTCATAGTTTCTTCTACGTCCTTCGACCATCCTCCCAATGCGTCAATGATGATTTTGTTTCAATTCTAAAAGTAGTGGACCATACTTCATTGCCTTCTCTTCAACTTTCTTTGCACGATTATCAATCCAGGGGCAGCTCATTTCTACTGCCCAGACTTGCTTTGCCTTGTGGTCCACGAAACAAGCATTCTATTAGCTCTAACATACGTGTGTTCTGCATATACCGCCACATCCCAAAAAGCTTTCCCTTCATCCGACTCATAGATAGGTTTTGGTTTCACAGGTGAATACCAAGGAGGAACACCTTCCATCAGCTTGAGGTATTTGCACTTCTCGAAGAATAATATCCTCAGAGCAGCATTGTGTCGGTCCAAATACTTTGATTGAGCAAGTG
>NC_090870.1:37112942-37115442 GCF_036669935.1 Montipora foliosa | reverse complement strand
GAAAACAAAAGATTTGATTGGTTGTGACCAAATCCTATTGTTTATTAACCAATCATATTCCATATCGATGTGTAATTTGCACTGGTATTACACTTTTTACACTGTTACACTTGAACTGCACCTCTCTCAGCCAATCATAATCGAGTATTTTTTCTTGTATATTATTATTATTATTATTATTATTATTATTATAGTAATTCTCGCTGTCGATAATTTTGCGTTTTAAGATCATGTAACAAAAACACAAACGTGGCTATAATCACCACATATTCAATGCGCACTCATGGAATAATTGTTAATTATTGGGCAACTCTGATTGGCGCGCGCTCTGATTGGCTAATTGTGACTGAATTGTAGGGCATTATTCTCCCGTAATGCCCACGGGCCGATTACGGGCTTGCAAAAACAAAGCAAAAGGTAATTAAAAAGCCATATAATAAACTACTTACTAGCCGAACTAGATCGAGCCGTACTGGGGAATATCGGCCCTCGGTCGTTTTTGTACGGACCTCGCTGCGCTCGGTCCGTACTGCCACGACCTCGGGCCAATATTCCCCAGTACGGCCCTCGCGCTCGGTTAGCAAGAAGTTATTATTGGGCAACTTCGGGCCCA
The DNA here is from genome assembly GCF_036669935.1 of Montipora foliosa. Lineage (NCBI taxonomy): Eukaryota > Metazoa > Cnidaria > Anthozoa > Scleractinia > Acroporidae > Montipora > Montipora foliosa. Next base: position 37,114,829 of record NC_090870.1, on the reverse strand, counting down.
CAAGAAATTATTACCATGAGAAAAGCAATTCATGGCCTTGCATTTTCATGAGTATGGTGCTCCGCTTGGCGGCCCTTTGGGCCCTCTTAGCTCCGCTTTAACCAATCAAAGATAGTGTAAAGGCTTTTCCGAGCAAATCAGAATCGTTCAACGTTTACATTCAAATAGCGTTTCAGATTTGGCGGCTTTTTTAGCGGCACCCCCTCCAAATTGTTCCTGCAAAAATGACGAAAAGCGGAAGAAAGCTCTAGATTTGTGTCGGTTGGTTACTCCATAGACGAATTTGTACAGCATCAAGAAAAACAAGAACACATTAAGCAAAACAAAGAGAGAAGTCTCGTTTCTCAAAAAAAATTAGTTTCAAGGGCAACGAAATTGACAAAAATAACGAAAATTACAAAAAAAATAAAGTTACGAAGAGGGCGAAATTGTCAAAAATGACGAATATGACCAAAATTACAAAAAGTAGTAAAGTTACAAGGAGCCCTGAATGAGAGGGCACTAGGGCTCTTACGAAAAGGACGAAAACGACGAAATTGACAAAAATTAGAAATACGACGAAAATTTAAAAACATCGTGAAGTTAGAAAGAGCGCTGAACGAGAGGGCGCAGGGGAGTGAGGTGTGGTATTGTGTGTTACAAGTGACCTCATGTTACTCTACACTGAGTGTCTTGTAAAATGTTGCTTATTTGTAAAAATAAAGGACCCCGCATGTCGCTTACTTCATCCAACAAGAAAGCATGACTTATCAGGGTCAAGTGATATGTGGTGAGGTTTGATATTTTGATATATTATGAAGTTATCAAGATATCATGATATTATCAAAATATCAAGGAAGGCTATCAAACTCTAAAGTCTTTGCTAGGGTCAAGTAATACTGGTTATGAGGTTTGATATTTTGATATATCATGATATTATCAAGATATTATTATATATTCATCAAAATATCAAGGAAGGCTATCAAAAGCTCAAGCCTTTGCTAGGGTCAAGTGATAAGTATTGAGGTTTGATATTTTGATATATCATGATATTATCAAAATATCAAGAAGGCTATCAAGATCTCAAGTCTTTGCTAGGGTCAAGTGATATGATGTGAGGTTTAAAGAACAGGGTATATTCTATATTTATGTATCGTGCAGAGATATTGGAATATCAGAATATCATGATAATATCATGATTGCAATTAAATTCAGATCCATTTAAACTAGGTGAAAATAAATCGAACTAGATAAATTTAAATCAATCTAGGTAAATTTATTATAATTAACCTAGGCTATTTATCAACTGTGGGGTGCGGTTGAAAAAAAGCGGCACGGTTTTTTTTAGGGGGGAGAGGGGGGGGGGGTTGAAAACAAAAACAAAAAAAATCGCCTTTCCAATCTCCTACTTTACTCTCTACTCTTTCGCTTCCTTTTCTTACTCTCTTTCTGTCTGTCCTTATGTCTTTTAACCTTCCATTCCCTGATCCATTTGTCATACCTTCCACTACTTTATGCATCCTTTGACCCATAAAATTCCAATGTGTATGTTACAGGTAAATTTGAAATTCAGGTTGAAATGATTTCAACTTAGGTAAATTTAATTTTAAACTAGGTTGAAATTGAAAGTAGGAAACATCAACAAAAAGTCCATCAATCGTTAGCAAGTACGTGTATCTTGGTAAGTAAAACGGTGCGGGAAGTAAGGGGATGTGGTTTGCGTATGTTTTTCATGAGTTAGTCTGTAAAAACGCCTTTGCACTGATTTTAAATGGTTAACATTAAGGTGATAACCAATTCTGCTTTTTTAATCGTAGAGCAGCAGAAAAACAAAACCTTGTTTAATAAGAATTACCTTCATGTGACTTTGTTTTATTTTTATTTTCTGGTTTTTGGAAGGAAAACGAC
>NC_090870.1:37105442-37107942 GCF_036669935.1 Montipora foliosa | reverse complement strand
TCTCTTTAACAACAGTTTTATTATTTCGATTACAATATCGATAAACAGTTATTTTAACGCACGACAGCTTGAATAATTTGGATTCGTATTGGCATCAATATTAGGCAGCTCCTGCAGGTGACGGAGCACAAATTACGTAAAACAAAAGAAACAAAGACAGAAAACAAAATAACTCCAAATAAAGACTAATCCCAAGTGACCAAAAACACAATGCTTTCCGGTACTTGCAGAAAGACCCCAATATTATATATAGGAAGGACCATCACTTAAGCCGACTTCCATGCAAATTCCATGCAATTGCACTGTTGATATACAATACTACAACCATCAGCAGGAAAACTCCCAATTAACTCTGGTAAAGAGTCCATGAATGTCTACACTTTCTCTCTCCACTTTTATTCCTGGTTTCCATTCACACTTTTTTAAAACGGAAAATTGAAGTTCAATGACTTCTTGTGGGAGTAAAATTACTTATGTACCAGTAGGAGAGCAAGAAACTTAGTAATGAGTTTAATGACTTATTGTAATAACGGGACATTTGTATGATGACGCCATTTGACTACAATTACCAGAATCCTTCAGGTTTTGCTTGTCTCATGATAATTAGAGCTATTATTTTTTTTTCCCCACTGGGAATACAACAATTTACACAAGAAAAGAAAAACAAACTCAATTCTGGTAGTTGTGATCAAATGAAGCCATCTTGAAAGTTGCCTATTGTGACTGTGACTGCCAGTTTTCCGTTTTGGGTTTTCTTGATTGATGAGACTCTGACTAAACAGTTTTTGGACAAAAGCTAATCATTAGTTTCTTGCCCTCCTACTTGTACAATAGTAATTTTGCTCCTACATTTTCCGCTTTGGAGACCAAATAAAAATGTTTTCCTGCTTATTTTAAAGGCAGGGCTTGTTCTTAGCGTGGAGTCAAAATGCAGGGTTTGCAAAAACGAACTGCTGCCATTTTACTTTTCGTTACGTTATCATTCGGGGGTAGATTTTCTGTGCTTCCTTTTCCAGCTTATGGTGCTTTAAATAGCTGTGATGTCTTTAAAAAACTCTTCTGACCGCTTTCGATTGCCATTTTTTCATCTTCGAAGTTCACATTGACCATCCGAATATGCAAAAGTTTCATTGTATGCACTGCCTTCTCTTGTTTGTAGCTGGTGGGAAGCATTAATACAATGAGTATTCTGAGACATGGACCTGGAGAAAGTGCATGTCCTCTTACAATGATGAAGCTGAGTCGTGCTACTTTTGCTTCACTAATGCAAAGCTTAGATTTCGACTTTGAATCTGTTGTCACAATTTTGAACTTCACATCATGGAGGTCAGTGGCAAATTCATGAACACCAAAAGTAATCTTGTCGCAAATAAGGTAGGTAGACTTGAAAATGAGAAAGATTCGAGTTTGTGAAGAATGCTCGGATTGGAAGTGGTCCGGCAGATTATTAAATATGTATGTTATTTTCACTAATCGCGAAAAACACCAAAAGGTCTCTCTTAAAAACAAAGGCGTTAGTGCATTTTTCTTTTTCAGTTTGCTATGCATGAAACACTTCCTCGCTCAATCAAACGCAAACATGTAACTCGAACTTTTCACTGCTAAAATGCAAAATGTCAAGCGTGAGTTTCAGTGGAGCCAGAACTAACTTTTTTAATCTAAAGGAGACAATTTATTTCTAGTCCCGGAACACGCAAAGCCGAAGAAATAAAATGATTTTTATACTCTATACTTTACCAAACATCTAGTGAATTTCGATGCGAACTTCTCATAATGCATGTATAGATTGCTATTAAATAGCGTTTTCGTGAAACGTCAAACAGCAAACGCCAGGCAGCTGCTTGTCGAAAAAGCTTGAAAATTCTCTTATTTTAACTTGCTTGTCCCTTTGGAGAACTTTCTCGATATCTGCTGAAGCAAACAGTCCGATGAAATTAACTAAAATCAAACGAGTTTCTTTGTTTTGTGCCAAAACGCAAGTTTCATCCGGACGGCGTTGCCCGTTTGCCGTAAACGCGATGCCGTTCAATCTCTCTATTGACAGGTAATTTCTTCAAAAGCAAATAGGCCGGCAAAAACAAGCGTGACTTGTGCCATCAGAAGTAATGTTGAAGATTGGAATACAAAATGCAAAATTAAATCGATGGATTAAGTCATGTTCAATGTTCAACCAAAGGAAAAACAACAGAACACAAGATTGGACTGATAAAGGAAATAAGGCAACAATTTTCCTGAAACTAATTACGCTTATGCCTTCATGATCAGCAGCCGTGTTGAGTTTTCGGACAAAAATGGTTTTTTTTTTAATTTTTTTTTGTCATACATTGCAATGTTATTTGTGATTAGCTGATTTCTTTTTTCGTAAGTTTTGGTCAATAGGTTATGTCCATCATTGGGTCAGTAGGTAATGTCTATCATTGGCGTTCACACGAAGGTAAAGTGGAAATTATATGAAGTGCGATGTGGCGACTTTGCATTTGGACTCCTCAAGAGTTTGTTT
>NC_090870.1:37075442-37097942 GCF_036669935.1 Montipora foliosa | reverse complement strand
ACCGTTCAATTAGATATTATCTTTCTCTTCTGTCTTCAGATGACTTCAATTCCGGCATTTCAGCAGGTAATTATATGTTCTTCATAAATCGATGAAAGTCATCCTTCTACTGATAAACAATGCGCGAATGGTATATACTTGATCACTATAGGATTGTGATGTAATTGAAGAGAATGTTTTATTAGGGCTGAATTAAGATCGTTTCGTCCTCTTTAGTTTTACTGCCAAAAAATGTGTGAATCTTTGGCATTTGTTTGTTGGAAAATGATTCTTTCGTTTCTTTGCACTTTTTAACAAGTGTGAGACTACGATGTGGTTCCTTTAATGGCAGCTCCTGTTAACCACAAAACACACAGAACCGATCAGACGTAGTCTTTCCTGCCCCATGTTTTAATGTCGACTGAATTTATTCCTAATGCACATTCAGTATTTGATTGGAGTACGTCGCGCTATTTAAAGTGGAACATTTGTACCTTGGCCGTTTCGAATCGATGTAGTTATCTGACAACATTTCCTCTCCCGTGAACTAGGCGTATGCCGGCAAGCAATTTGCAATGAAAGTTAAAATGGCAACCGTTTAATGCCATCATGGGGAAGTAAACAGTATGAAACAAAGATCACTTCAATGGGCTGGTCTGCATTTGCCTTTACCGAGGCATATTCTTCCTAAGGTAACAGCGTTAGTGGATGCATCTCGAAAGTATGGAACTTCACTGTGTCTCGAGGTCTTAAGGGGTCTTAACAGGCTGCTACCCGTTTGCATCATTACACATTTAATTTGATCTATTTGACACCTTCATAGACTGCGTGGACAAGTCTCCATGGTGTGCCGATGCTAATTCACATTCGCGGTGCGCATTTGACATTAGCTTCAAGCTGGAGTGCCGAAAGACTTGCGGCATCTGTGTAAGTAGTTTAATAGACTGTCGAATAAAGGAGAGAATATGAGTTCCGTTTACGCAAAACGGCAAACTTTAGGTGTAAAGTTGTCTTAAAGTTTATTTCGTGCCTTTTATTGCTGGTTATCGGAAAAATTTATATAAATAGAAAGAAGAGGCAAGACTGAGAGAAGTATTATTTCCGTGGTTTATGCCCAGCGGCAACCCTTGCCGTCTACTACCATCGCGAGTTTTAGTGTAATTTGAAAGCAATATTTCTTGTTTCCTTGGTTTACCCTTTCAGTGATGATCATGTTCTTTCCTCTCTCTACACTACCCCTTAGAGTCTCGTTCTTCATCTACTGGTTTTCCCCCCTCTCATTTCAAGTACCTGGTTTTCCATTATTAGCTTGCTCTACATGACAGCCCGGATATAACAATCAAGGATGAAAACGATACGCCGATATTACGAGAAAATGAAGGTAAACTGATTTCTATAATTTGAAACTGAAAGATGCTCGCCGACCGGTTGGCTCAGTTGGTTGAGCATCGGACTACTGTTCGTGGGAGGTCACGGGTTAAAAAACTCCGCCCGGACCAACACTTAGGGTCTTTAAATAACTGAGGAGAAATTGCTGTCCTTGTATGACATCTGCAAATATTTATTAGTCTTCGGGCTGATAAGGACGATAAACCGTAGGCCCCGTCTAACAACACTTGTTGATTAATTCATTGGGACGTTATAAAGACCCCATACCCTATACTCGAAGGGTACGGTATGGAGTTCACGGTGTTGTAGTCAGGCCTCAATTCATCCATGGGTTGGGCTGGTGAGATCGCTAATGGGCGGACATCGGCTGCCAGCGACGCCTGTATATGCTAATGTCTGGTTTCACACATAGATTGGTTACTTGCAAAGCGCACTTGAACATGTTAATAGACAATGCGCTATATAAATCATTACCGTTACAATGACTATTCTCATTCTGTCGTTTTCTTTGTGCTTTGAAATGACTTGTATGAGTATCAGTTGCTTGTTTTATACATCCGACCCTAGGAAGTGCAAATACCTATGCAAATGTAGTTATTTCAACTTGCAAAACTCCCCTGTACCGTTCAATTATATGATTACCTTTCTCTTCTATCCTTCATATCCATTCAGTTTAGCAGGTAATTATATGTTCTTCATAAATCGATGAAAGTCATCCTACTTCTGATAAACAATGCGCGAATGGTGCTTAGTTGATTACTAGGATTGTAATGTAATTGAAGGGAATGTTTTTTTTGGGCTTAATTAAGAACGCCTCGTCATCTTTAGTTTTACTGCCAAAAAATGTCTGAATGTTTGGCATTTGTTTGTTGAAAAATGTTTCTTTCGTTTCTTTGCACCTTTTAAAAAGTGTGAGACTGCGATGTGGCTGCTTTAATGGCTCCTGTTAACCACAAAACCGATTAGACGTAGTCTTTTCTGTCCTAAGTTTTAATGTCAACTGAATTTATTCCTAATGAACATTCAGTATTTGATTGGAGTACGTCGCGCTATTTAAAGTGGAACATTTGTACCTTGGCCGTTTCGAATCGATGTAGTTATCTGACAACATTTCCTCTCCCCTGAACTAGGCGTATGCCGGCAAGCAATTTGCAATGAAAGTTAAAATGGCAATCGTTTAATGCCATCATGGGGAAGTAAACTGTATGAAACAAAGATCACTTCAATGGGCTGGTCTGCATTTGCCTTTACCGAGGCATATTCTTCCTAAGGTAACAGCGTTAGTGGATGCATCTCGAAAGTATGGAACTTCACTGTGTCTCGAGGTCTTAAGGGGTCTTAACAGGCTGCTACTTGTTTGCATCATCACACATTTAACTTGATATATTTGACACCTTCATAGATATATTTGAGGACTTCACAGGCTGCATGGACAAGTCTCCATCGTGCGCCGATCCTAAGGCGCATCGTTGGTGCACAGGGGATGTCAAGTTCTCGTTGCAGTGCCCAAAGACTTGCGGCACATGTGTAAGTAGTTTAATACACTGTCTAATAAGCGAGAGAATAAGAGTTCCGTTGACGCAAAACGGCAAACGTTAGGTGTAAAGTTGTCTCAAAGCTTATTTCATGCTTTTTGTCGCTGGGTATCGGAAAAAAAATTATTTAAAGATAAAAAAAAAAACAAGACTGAGAGAATTATTATTTCCGTGGTTTATGCCCAGCGGCAACCCTTGCCGTCTACTACCATCGCGAGTTTTAGTGTAATTTGAAAGCAATATTTCTTGTTTCCTTGGTTTACCCTTTCAGTGATGATCATGTTCTTTCCTCTCTCTACCCTACCCCTTAGAGTCTCGTTCTTCATCTCCTGGTTTTCCCCCCTCTCATTTCAAGTACCTGGTTTTCCATTATTAGCCCGATCCACATGACAGCCCGGATATAACAATCAAGGATGAAAACGATACGCCGATATTACGAGAAAATAAAGGTAAACTGATTTCTATAATTTGAAACTGAAAGATGCTCGCCGACCGGTTGGCTCAGTTGGTTGAGCATCGGACTACTGTTCGTGGGAGGTCACGGGTTAAAAAACTCCGCCCGGACCAACACTTAGGGTCTTTAAATAACTGAGGAGAAATTGCTGTCCTTGTATGACATCTGCAAATATTTATTAGTCTTCGGGCTGATAAGGACGATAAACCGTAGGCCCCGTCTAACAACACTTGTTGATTAATTCATTGGGACGTTATAAAGACCCCATACCCTATACTCGAAGGGTACGGTATGGAGTTCACGGTGTTGTGGTCAGGCCTCAATGCATCCATGGGTTGGGCTGGTGAGATCGCTAATGGGCGGACATCGGCTGCCAGCGACGCCTGTATATGCTAATGTCTGGTTTCACACATAGATTGGTTACTTGCAAAGCGCACTTGAACATGTTAATAGACAATGCGCTATATAAATCATTACCGTTACAATGACTATTCTCATTCTGTCGTTTTCTTTGTGCTTTGAAATGACTTGTATGAGTATCAGTTGCTTGTTTTATACATCCGACCCTAGGAAGTGCAAATACCTATGCAAATGTAGTTATTTCAACTTGCAAAACTCCCCTGTACCGTTCAATTACATGATTACCTTTCTCTTCTATCCTTCATATCCATTCAGTTTAGCAGGTAATTATATGTTCTTCATAAATCGATGAAAGTCATCCTACTTCTGATAAACAATGCGCGAATGGTGCTTAGTTGATTACTAGGATTGTAATGTAATTGAAGGGAATGTTTTTTTTGGGCTTAATTAAGAACGCCTCGTCATCTTTAGTTTTACTGCCAAAAAATGTCTGAATGTTTGGCATTTGTTTGTTGAAAAATGTTTCTTTCGTTTCTTTGCACCTTTTAAAAAGTGTGAGACTGCGATGTGGCTGCTTTAATGGCTCCTGTTAACCACAAAACCGATTAGACGTAGTCTTTTCTGTCCTAAGTTTTAATGTCAACTGAATTTATTCCTAATGAACATTCAGTATTTGATTGGAGTACGTCGCGCTATTTAAAGTGGAACATTTGTACCTTGGCCGTTTCGAATCGATGTAGTTATCTGACAACATTTCCTCTCCCGTGAACTAGGCGTATGCCGGCAAGCAATTTGCAATGAAAGTTAAAATGGCAATCGTTTAATGCCATCATGGGGAAGTAAACTGTATGAAACAAAGATCACTTCAATGGGCTGGTCGGCATTTGCCTTTACCGAGGCATATTCTTCCTAAGGTAACAGCGTTAGTGGATGCATCTCGAAAGTATGGAACTTCACTTTGTCTCGAGGTTTTAAGGGGTCTTAACAGGCTGCTACTTGTTTGCATCATCACACATTTAACTTGATATATTTGACACCTTCATAGATATATTTGAGGACTTCACAGGCTGCATGGACAAGTCTCCATCGTGCGCCGATCCTAAGGCGCATCGTTGGTGCACAGGGGATGTCAAGTTCTCGTTGCAGTGCCCAAAGACTTGCGGCACATGTGTAAGTAGTTTAATACACTGTCTAATAAGCGAGAGAATAAGAGTTCCGTTGACGCAAAACGGCAAACGTTAGGTGTAAAGTTGTCTCAAAGCTTATTTCATGCTTTTTGTCGCTGGGTATCGGAAAAAAAATTATTTAAAGATAAAAAAAAAACAACAGTGAGAGAATTATTATTTCCGTGGTTTATGCCCAGCGGCAACCCTTGCCGTCTACTACCATCGCGAGTTTTAGTGTAATTTGAAAGCAATATTTCTTGTTTCCTTGGTTTACCCTTTCAGTGATGATCATGTTCTTTCCTCTCTCTACCCTACCCCTTAGAGTCTCGTTCTTCATCTCCTGGTTTTCCCCCCTCTCATTTCAAGTACCTGGTTTTCCATTATTAGCCCGATCCACATGACAGCCCAGATATAACAATCAAGGATGAAAACGATACGCCGATATTACGAGAAAATGAAGGTAAACTGATTTCTATAATTTGAAACTGAAAGATGCTCGCCGACCGGTTGGCTCAGTTGGTTGAGCATCGGACTACTGGTCGTGGGAGGTCACGGGATCAAAAACGCCGCCCGGACCAACACTTAGGGTCTTTAAATAACTGAGGAGAAATTGCTGTCCTTGTATGACATCTGCAAATATTTATTAGTCTTCGGGCTGATAAGGACGATAAACCGTAGGCCCCGTCTAACAACACTTGTTGATTAATTCATTGGGACGTTATAAAGACCCCATACCCTATACTCGAAGGGTACGGTATGGAGTTCACGGTGTTGTGGTCAGGCCTCAATTCATCCATGGGTTGGGCTGGTGAGATCGCTAATGGACGGACATCGGCTGCCAGCGACGCCTGTATATGCTAATGTCTGGTTTCACACATAGATTGGTTACTTGCAAAGCGCACTTGAACATGTTAATAGACAATGCGCTATATACATCATTACCGTTACAATGACCATTCTAATTCTGTCGTTTTCTTTGTGCTTTGAAATGACTTGTATGAGTATCAGTTGCTTGTTTTATACATCCGACCCTAGGAAGTGCAAATACCTATGTAAATGTGGTTATTTCAACTTGCAAAACTCCCCTGTACCGTTTAATTATATGATTACCTTTCTCTTCTGTCCTTCATATCCATTCAGTTTAGCAGGTAATTATATGTTCTTTATAAATCGATGAAAGTCATCCTACTTCTCATAAACAATGTACGAATGGTGCATAGTTGATTACTAGGATTGTAATGTAATTGAAGGGAATGTTTTTTTTGGGCTTAATTAAGAACGCCTCGTCATCTTTAGTTTTACTGCCAAAAAATGTCTGAATGTTTGGCATTTGTTTGTTGGAAAATGATTCTTTCGTTTCTTTGCACTTTTTAAAAAGTGTGAGACTGCGATGTGGCTGCTTTAATGGCTCCTGTTAATCACAAAACCGATTAGACGTAGTCTTTCCTGCCCCAAGTTTTAATGTCAACTGAATTTATTCCTAATGAACATTCAGTATTTGATTGGAGTACGTCGCGCTATTTAAAGTGGAACATTTGTACCTTGGCCGTTTCGAATCGATGTAGTTATCTGACAACATTTCCTTTCCCGTGAACTAGGCGTATGCCGGCAAGCAATTTGCAATGAAAGTTAAAATGGCAACCGTTTAATGCCATCATGGGGAAGTAAACTGTATGAAACAAAGATCACTTCAATGGGCTAGTCTGCCTTTGCCTTTACCGAGACATATTCTTCTGAAGGTAACAGCGTTAGTGGATGCATCTCGAAAGTATGGAACGTCACTGTCTCGAGGTCTTAAGGGGTCTTAACAGGCTGCTACTTGTTTGCATCACCACACATTTAACGTGATATATTTGACACCTTCATAGATATATTTGAGGACTTCACAGGCTGCATGGAAAAGTCTCCATTGTGCGCCCATCCTAGGGCAAGTCAATGGTGCAAAAAGGATATCAAGTTCGCGTCGGAGTGCCGAAAGACTTGCGGCACATGTGTAAGTAGTTTAATACACTGTCTAATAAGCGAGAGAATAACAGTTCCGTTGACGCAAAACGGCAAACGTTAGGTGTAAAGTTGTCTCAAAGCTTATTTCATGCCTTTTGTCGCTGGGTATCGGAAAAAAAAAATTATGTAAAGATAAGGAAAAGGCAAGACTGTGGGAATTATTATTTCCGTGGTTTATGCCCAGCGGCGACGCTTGCCGTTTACTACCTTAGCGAGTTTGAGTGTAATTTGAAAGCAATATTTCTTGTTTTCTTGGTTTACCCTTTCAGTGATGATCATGTTCTTTCCTCTCTCTACCCTACCCTTTAGAGTCACTTTCTTTATCTCCAGGTTTTCCCCTCTCTCATTTCAACCAGCTGGTTTTTCATTTTTAGGTTTTAAAAGGCTGATTATTAGAAGATCATTCAAGATGGAATTCTGATTTTACTTTGCATTCTATTGTAGAAGTGATAGAGATTAAGGGCTCAATAAACTAAACGTTGCTGGACTTAACTGATTAGAGTGTAATATGAAGTGCTAGTTTTCTACCCCATATGAACCATGTGAGCGTTAGCCCTACTAATGGAAATGGGCCTACACAAGGACAGAGAAAAACTCTGACCTGGGTGGGAATTGAACCAACGACCCTCGGGCTAGATCACTGCTGCTCTACCCACTGAGCTACAAGGTCAGACGGGAGCAGGCCGTGGGAACTGAAGATGTTAAAGTCACGGCAATGAACATGTACAAGTACAAGGAAGGGTTACATTTTTGCAAACGTTGGCCGTGTAGCACTTATATGGGTCTTATATTTCAGCTGAATTAACTGATTAGAGTGTAATGTGAAGTGCTGGTTTTCTACCCCATATGAACCATGTGAGCGTTAACTTAGCTCTACTAATGGAAATGGGCCCACACAAGGGGTAGAAAACTAGCACTTCACATTGCACTCTAATCAGTTAAGTCTCAGTGTTGAAATATAAGTGCTACACGGCCAACGTTTGCAAAACGTAACCCTTCCTTGTACTTGTGAACGTAGCTAGGGCGAGTGAAAACCACGTTTTCTTTTTTCTCAGTACTCCTTGCCGACATTACGTTGATGGAATTCTTTTATTGTTTTCTTTTTGCTGTCACCCACAAAACGTCGCGATTAAAAGCATCTCGCTCAAAACCGTCAATCGTCTCCGCAATGATCCCGAAACTAGCAAGAAATTTTGTTTATCACCAATTATTCAAAGACGACAAAAACATAGCAAACTTTCTTGTTAGAAGTTCACTTAAGTCTGTCAGTTAACCAAGTACTTTCAAATGCGCGCGAACACGATGCAAGGCGATTAAAATATATACGCCTTATTTCAAAATGGCTGCCATTTTAGTATTCTTTTGTTTGATTGTAAATTGGCCCTTTTTGCCTCGTTCAAGGTTAAATATCCTTTTAAAATTTACGTTTGAAAGCAGGCCAAAAGGGCCAATTTGCAAGGGAACAAAAGAATACTAAAATGGGGGCCATTTTGGAATAAGGTGTCTATACAGACCGTTTTACGTGCAGCTCCTCCAATGTCGTCTATTACATAACCTGCACACCATGCAAAATGGTCTATTTAGGCGAAAGAACGAAGAAACTGGGAGACCCCTTACGCGATTGTCTTTGAAATGTAGAAAGAAATGACAAAGACGAGTCGAAACCAGTTGCACACCACTTCAATGTTCCTAACCACTCCACCCATAACATGATTAGTTGTGGCCTATCACTACATCTCGTTAACACAAAAATTTGTTTTTCAAATAGCTACAATCAACCCTCACGGAAATTCTCACGGAATTAATGAACGATTTTCATTTAATTAACCATTCGTGTATTGATGTCCACCAATGGCAAAGCTCCTAGACCTCCTTTACAGGACACAAATTACCCACAATTCTTTATATCACACTGACAAAGTAACTATGTACAAAGTGTCAACGCTCGAAATGCCATCTCAAAAATAGCCCTTATCGGAGTAATCAGCGGTTTTGTCATATCACTCCGTCACTTTTTAGCCTGCAATGGTTGCCTCTGCGATATCGAGTTGACTTTAAAATCTGCCTCTTGACCTTCAAAGCAATAGATAGGTCTGCACCCAGCTACCTTAGGGAGTTAGTAGTGGTCAGGCCTAGGAGAATCGCTACCGTTTCAGATCTTCCAATTCTGCTTTACATGGCGAATGGAATCACAAAAGAGATTCTAGGTGACAGAACATTCGCAGTCGTAGCTCCTAGACTATGGAACCCTCTCCCAGAAGAGCTGCGAAGCAAGAGTGATATAAACGATTTCAAACGCCACCTTAAAGCTCCCTTTTTTACCAAAGCATTTTTAACACCTTAGTCGGACTGGTCTTAGCTTGCTTTGTTCTTATTTTATCACAATTGCATTTTAATGCATCTATCTTACTAGTCCTCATACTTGGATTTCATTTAGTATTCACTGGCCTCGTTGATTTCTTTCAAGTTCTATTTATTCACAGTGTAATGCGCATTTTCATCAAACTGTTTGTTAACCTGCGCAATAGAAGTAATTTATTATTATTATTATTATTATTATTATTACTATTATTACTATTATTATTATTATTATTATTATTATTGTTATTATTATTATTATTATTATTATTATTATTATTATTATTATTATTGTAATATTGATATCCTTCCCTTTACAATTTTTGAAACTTGCCGCGGACTGTGTCTAGGCAATACTTTCTAAACTATAAGTATATGTGTATCTCAGTGTCTCAATCTATAGAATTTCTTGATGACTTCACAATTTTGTGTGAGGATCTATTTCTGGCAGTTGGTTAGGAGTTTGTTGGTTTCATTCTTGTGGGCTAGGTTCCGGAAGTTCTTTCTCTAGGGTGCTGTTGAAATCTCCCAAGATGTTAAACACTGTATTGGTTTGCTTCATCTCGTAGTTTCCAGGTACTTTCTCTTCTTATACTCATCCCTGTCCTGTCGTTGATTTGTTCTACATTGCACATAGTTCCTTCCACAAGTATGATTTTCTTGTTTTTCTTATCCATTCTCTGGTGCTTTATCTATGTAGATGGCTCTATCACAGAGTATTTTAGCTTGGTCATTTTCAATACTGCTTTTGTGGATAGCTTGTTTATACCAGGCTTTGGAGTCATGATCGTTTTCCATGCTGTATAATGATAATAGGAAGTGGTATATCGGTCTTAACATTTTATAATGTTTTGACTTATAGATTGTTTGGACTACAGAAGAGCAGCCACATAATAGATGTGGGATGGTTTCTTCTGCACTGTGGCACAGCGTGCATGTTATCTAATCCTCGTTCTTGTTGTTTCTTTACTCAGTATACTTTTGTAGGGACCAGTTGTTTTACGATGCTAGTGTGTATGCTGTGGTTTAATTTTGGTTTTGGTTTGAAAAGTTCTTTTTTTTTCAAAACCAGTTTAAATGTTTAAAACTGGTTTAACTTTCTTATGCGCATTTTAACATATTCGGATATCTTTCTGTAATTAAATTACTTTTATGTAAGTATGTATAAAATAAACGAGAGAAATCATTTTAAGATTGTGATGATGGATTGCTGTCTCTGATGCTATCAAAGACAATAATGTTATTATTTATTGCATGTGAACAATAATTTTTAGTGTTTGGGCTTAAATGTTCAGCTTAGTGATGAGGGTTAGGCACTTATTTTGAAAGGCGACTTTACATGTAAGGTTACGGACACTGCCTGCACTTTAGTAATTAGGGTTAAGCTCTCAATTAGGTTTACACACTTATTTAAAACGGTTAGCATTTCAGGAGGTGTATGAGAACTACAGACTGCCTTCAAATAGCGCTGATAAACAGTATTTAAATCTGCAAAGCACCCATTTCAAATAGCGCCGAGAAGCAGTATTTAAGTCTAAGCACCCAATTTAAAACGGATAGCTTTTACTGCGAGTTACATACATACATACTTTATTGCATAGCTCCCCCCTGGGGGCTCTTCCGCCATACATGAATATGAAATATTAAATTACAAAAACAAGATAATAATAAGATAAGATAAAATAAGACAATAACTATTTACAAATAAAAATATAGATTATATATATATATATATATATATATATATATAAACAGCTTATATTTCAATATTAAATTCACATGTTACTTGGAAGAGTGGCAGGTAAAGTCGTCATTAGTTGGGGAACGCCCACATAAAGGAGTTTTGTTTTATCAGGGTTGATGAGCAGTGAGTTTCTACAACACCAACTCACTATTTCTTTGAGATCTTCGTTTACAGCAGAGATAACGTCTTGAACTTTGTTTGACGGGAACCCGAGGAAGATTTTTGTGTCATCCACATAGCCCATAGGCTTGCAGTGTTTTGGGACTCGAAGGAGATCATTTACATATAATGCAAACAGTACTGGGCCCAAGATGGATCCTTGCGGTACTCCGACTGTTAAGGGTAGAGGGCTGGACAAGGTATCCTGAATCTTAACGACTTGTTGACGTTGTGACAAATAGCTCTCAAACCAGGCACACGCTAATTCCGATAAACCAACGTTGCTAAGTTTGCGCAACATCAAGTCAGGTCGAATACTATCAAAAGCTTTGGACATATCCAAGAGAACAATAACAGACATCTTTCTGTGATCCATGTTATTTAGCAGTTCGTCTGTGAAATATAGTAATGAGGTTTCGGTTGAGTGAAATTTTCTGTTTCCGCTTTGCATTTGATGTATTATATTGCTTGAGTCGAGGAAATTGACAAGCTGTGAGTGAGCTGCTCTTTCACATACTTTAGATGAAATAGGTAGTAGTGAAATTGGTCTTGTGTTGGCAGGCTCCTCACTGTCCCCTGATTTGAGAATTGGAACAATTTCTGCTTTCTTCCATTGAAGTGGAAAACTGCCCAAAGAAAAGGAGTCATTTATAAGACTAGTTAGGATAGGAGCAATAACTGGTGAACTATCTTTCAGAATTTTTGCATTTACTTTATCGCAACCGGGAGCTTTGTTAGACGATAAACTCCTAATAATCCTCTGCACATCGCCCGTAGTGATGGAACGAAACGTAAACAAGGTAGTATTATTTTGACCAGAGCTGCGAATGGATTCACACGGATGAATTCCCTCGAATGTTGAGATTGTGTTCTTTAGCAAGATTCGTGGCTTTCAAAGCTGTCACTTTTCCCACATTAGCATAAAATTCATTGAATTTATTTGCCAGAAGGAGTGGATTTTCAACAGCGGCTAATGGAGCGTTTTTCTTTGGAAGACAACGGTTAAGAATTTTCCAGATCGAGTTGGAGTTTCCATTCGATTTTAAAATTTCAGAACGAACATGTTCTTTTTCAGCAAGCTTGATTTCCCGTTTGACTTCCTGACGAAAAAAGCGATAAGCATTCCAGTGTAATTTGTCGTTGGTTTTGATCGCCTTTTTATGCCACATATCACGCGTGTTCATTAGTCCTTTGATCTCTCGTGTAATGAATGGATTAGGCCTTGAATTTATCCTGATTCGTTTGATTGGGGCGTGCTCGTCCAAGACCTGAAGAAAAAGGCAGTTAAAGGCGTTTACTTGATCGTCAGGATCATCAAAAATATTAGCTATATGGAAGGGAACATTTGCCAAATCGTCAAAAAAGCCATTGCGATCGTAGTTTTTATATGTTTTCGTGGTTACAAATGTGTTCCGTGGCCTTGGTGTCTTAAACTTGAGTGTTAAGCTCACCAAACTATGATCGCTAATTGCAGACTGTATCACATCGCAAGCGTAGATAATATTTTCGTTCGTAGTCAGAGCAACATCGATGAGTGATTCAGAATTTTCGGTTACTCTTGTTGCGGTCTTAACGAGTTGTGTTAGGCCAAACGTCGAGCAAAAGTTGATCAGCGCGCGACCCCCAGGATCAGTTGTTCCAAGAACGTTACAGTTAAGATCTCCAAGGATTAGCACATTTAAGCCACGTAGCAAAGAGTCAACAAACGTCTTGCTTAAGTCTTCTAAGAAATCTATTGGGGCATCCGGTGGTCTGTAAACTGTGCAGAGAAGAAAAGATTTAAATTTCTTATACTGTACATTCATCCAAAGCTGTTGAAAATTGGATTCAGACATTGAGGACCATTTTTCAATCACCGAGGCCTTATAAATGTTTTTTACGTAAACAAGTAATCCGCCTCCTCTCTTGTGTAGCCCTCGATCTTGCCTGAAAGTCGTATATCCTGGAATAAGAATATCCGCGTCACATATTGTAGAGTCCAACCACGACTCAGAAATTGTAAAAATGTCATACTTGTTATTGATAATCATGTCTTTAAGAAGGTGGAAATTTTCCCGAGACGCCACAGAGCGTACATTAAGATGGGCGACGGACATGAGATGTTTTCGATTCTTCGTTGCTTGATTTCTGGTCGATTTATTGCCTTGATTTGTAGTTTCGTTGCTGCCCAGCTTCTCCTCGTGTGGAGGGCCCAGGTTGCGGGTGAATGTCTCCAGACAGGAGAAAAAGATTAAGCGCAAAGAAACCTCGAACGTCAGGCATCGTCATGGTCGTTTGGCCACGTTTAGACCATTCGCAAATGGGAAACCTTAGCTGTTGACACCGCGACGAAATTAGGGTTATTAGGACGACGAGTTAGGGTTATTCTGCCCTCTCCAAGTGTCAGACTCTACATTCCAGGTAAGGGATTGGCACGCATTGTAGTGATTGGAGTAATCAGTTATTTGCAGTGTTTAAATTAATTAATCTCAAACAACCGTTGTCTTGGTTTTGGGTTAAGGGCCCACAGACGGATTTTTCGCGCGTTGCTAAGGAAGTGAAATTTTACTTCCGGTAACTGACGTCATCATATCGTGAGCTGACCAGAAAACCCACTCACAAGCAAAAATCACCACACGAACTATTCTTTGCATTGAAGGTTTTTCCTCGCCCTTCCTCGCGCTCGTTCTCAGATCAACTGCGCATGCGTAAACGAACTGACTTCCGGTTTGAGAAAATCACTGCCCACCGGTGGCTCGGTTGTTTGAGCACCGGGCTGCCCTATGGGAGGTCGTGAGTTCGACTCCGGCCGGACCAACACTCAGGGTCATTAAATAACTGAGGAAAAAGTGCTGCCTTTGTAATTACATCCGCAAATGGTTAGACTTTCAAGTCTTCTCGGATAAGGACTTTAAACCGTAGGTTCCGTCTCACAAATATCTTCCATTTCCGGCGGTCTTTTAAATTTCTTTCACATGTAGGATAAAGGGGTTTAGTTTGTAAAGAAGCTGTAGTGCTGTGTCAGTGAGGACGTGAAATAAAGAAAAGCGTTTATCAACTGAGTACTTGATATTGTAAATTGACCACTGTAAAGAAATTTTCAAAGCTAACGTTTCGCGTGTTGGCCCTTCGTCAGAGCTAAACCCTTTTGTCTTTCAAAAGTAGGAATACTTTTCACAATGAGACAACAGTAATATTCTTTAATCATTCCTTTGGAAACATAACTTCTATAATACAAGATTCATAAACATTTGTCTCTGAGTAAGTAACTACATTACCATTAAACGTAACAATGGTATTATTTGTACTGTTACAATATTAATAAACTAGTTTATCTTGAACGAAAATTAGTTACTCATTTTGCAGAATGGCCTGTTTACAAGCTGGATGTAATTAAAGGAAATTTCTTTGAAATAATTGAAAATTAGGTTAGTAGCACTGCACAGGTTGAATGTTATAGGAGAAATAAGTCATTGGACTTCTCCAAACTTGGTCACTACTCTGGTTCTCGATCTCAGTTATTTTTCCTAAAAGAATATTGGGGTACAAGGATGACATTTTACATCAAGTCGATCGCTATCAAGGAGAGGAATGTTGGAACTCCATTGGTTTTTAGGCATTTTCTGTGCATGAATGGATATGTTGACAACTTTCTGGCTGCTTTCTGCATAATTTCTTGAAGCCACGTTCCGTAACTTGCTGTTAGCTGTGAGAAATTCGACTGTGTGCTCGGGACAAGACTTGAAACAGTTCCGTTTTGCGGTTGCTGTAAACGGATTTCCTTCGAGCTATAATCTTTTGTTCCCTTTTGTTAATTGTTTCCTGAAAGGCGGAGTTGCTTCTCTATTTTTCCTTTCAAGAAATGTTTGGCCTTGTTGTAAAAAGCATCTTCTAAATACCAATTTTTTTTCTGAATCTTTCTTCTTAAGGTGGCCTCTATTTCTCTGTAGAAATCGATTTCATTTAAGCAATTGCATCAATTGCTTGAGTTGTCAAGTGGATTAAGGAGTAGGCAGCAGATCTAGAGGTAGGGAGTGCAATATCAAGTTCTGGTGAGTATACAGAAAAGTCTTGAATTATAGGAAATGTCTGTGAGTAGGGTTGTGTGGAGGGGGTGGGAATAAGGGGGGGGGTGGATTGTGAAAGACGAGTGGGTAGGATAGAGGTACTGGAGAGGATCAGGGAGGGGTAGGTGAGTAGAAGGGAAAGAAAAGGAAAAGCCAAGCCCCAGTTTTTTTTAATTACACGCCCCTTCCCTCCCCCCCCCCCAAAAAAAAACATGCCTTCTAGTCTTTTTGTCAATGTGGTTGCACGTTCTTTGTTATTATCATCATCATCATCATCATTATTATTATTATTATTATTATTATCATTATTATTACTATGCGTAGGTGATGCTATGGCGACATGTCGTGGCGAATTCCCAGTCTTCACTTCAGATCGCGAACTATGGCACTTACATGGTGACACTTAACGCGTTAGGTGCTGTTTTTCATATGATACTCATTGGAATACTAGCTAGAGCATTTGTGCAGAACGAAGATCGCGTCAGTGAAAAATGGAACCGTTATGGGTGCAGCCTCACTTTGAGTGAGGGATCTAAAGGCCTGCTTCAGCAGTATGGTGATGAAGTTCTCAAATGAGGTGGGAGCTAGCTAGGACTCAGCTCTGCTTTGTCTTGCTTGGAATGTTGAATGCCGCAGAAGTATAGCCACCGTGTCAGCAGAGCTTTTCTTTACTCAACGAGAAAGAAAGGACTCTGCAGAAATCGGGTTCAGTCTTTATTGAGTATGTGCAAGCCGTTGCTTGGAGACAGTTTCAAATCCAGGCCAAGTCTCGATCGCATTCCTAGACGCCATATTAATTTTCGTACTGGTGGCTGAAATTTGACCTTCGCCTTGTCAAGAATATGATTCGCGCGCTGCCTAAACCGGTTTGACCGGAGTGAATCGCCCAGAAACTTGGGCTGCGGCGACTTAAAAGACTTAACACGATTTTTGCAGATCCTCTTTTGCTCGCCCTATGGTGAGTTTTAGAGAGGCTCTGCTCGTATGGTGAAGTAGAGCCACCAAACACCACAAATCCTTTCATGTTGTTATAGAAAGATTTGCTGCCACTCAGTAGCTTCAGAAGGCAGCCTATATTGGAGAGGATCTTGAATATGCCGTCTTTGTTCACTGTGTCAAAGGCCTCGGTGAGGTCAGTGAAGGACATGTATAGTGGCAGTCTCTGCTCTCTGCATTTCTCTTGTAGTTGTCTGATGGAGAAGATCATGTCAATTGTGACGTTTGGCGCGGATTTACAGGGTCAATGAAACACAAACACGACAAAACATTCAACAACAACTGTTAAGAATCCCAACTGTCCGGAGTCAAGCTAGTTGGCTATTTACAAGTGCAGCTATGAAGTTGAACCAGGGACTACCTGGAACAGTTTCAACCAGTGATCAGAACGTGTCTTGGACCCGGGATCCCCGGATCTCAAGGCAAGCGCCCTAACCACTGGGCCACACTGCCTCCTAAAACCCAGGCCAAGACTCCACCGCGACTTTAGGTAAACTCTTTGCGCAAGCACCTGAAGACCCTTCTGGACAACGTCTCTTGCAAAGAGTTGTCCAATGATGCTGAGAAGTGAGATGCCTCGGAGTGACGATGTTTGCGTGTCTCATATCGTGTGGCACCTCCCTTTCCCTCAATCAAAAGAAGAAGATTTTATAAAGCTCAGTGAAGGCATCACCTTTGCAGCATTTCAAAACCTCTGCTGGAAAACCACCCTTTCATGGGGCCTTTACGGATGCGAGTGAACCAAGGGCCTCTTTCATCTCCTTCTCCTTGGGTTTTCTATCTAGCTCCTCTAGCACAGGAAAGCACTAGATTGCGTTCAGGTCCTCTTCAATCACCACATTTTCTCTGAATAGATCGGAATATTGTTCTACACAGAGCTCTATCTGTTTGGCTCTTACATCACCTGTAGCAGATTTCAAGGGGCTGTTTAATACTGAATAGGGAAAAGCACCACCTTGATACCCTCATACATTAAAGTTGCCTTAAAGTTGTCTGTGCGATTCAGCAACAGCGCAACAGTCTGAATGCTTCTACAGAGCTCCAGCCAGTAGTCACTGGCACATTGTCTAGCGCATCGCTGTACAATACTGCGTGCAGCCTGGAATGCCTTCAAGTTGCGCTCGTTACGGCAAGATTTGTATGCAGTTGTCAGTGATTTCCTCTTCTTCTCTACAAGCGCTAACAACCAGACTTTAAGTGCTCCTCTAACCAAAGGCGGAAATAGCTGCGCTGTGGACTGCATCCCTGAAATGTTTCTAATTATCTTTCTCCAACACTTCATGAAAGGAGTTTGGGAGGGATTTCTCAAATGTGATTATGAACTATGCCACTCTCTGCTCTGCTTATCATGTGTCTCGCTAGTATCGATGCTCGGTTTTCCTTCTGTCTTCTGTAATTAAACAATTTAACTTTTACTTCCATCAGTTAATGGCCATAACTACGCACTCCCTACATAAGTCATTGCTACCTTGCAAATGGACAGTTGCGCCGACGTAATTGTAACGATGGACTCACTTCGTCAGCATCTGAGTAATGCATAAAGGTCACCATATACTGCAAGTTTTCCATCTATTTACGCATTTAGAAAACGAGAAAACGCAGAAGAACGGAAAGATGACAAAGCAAAGCCTGCCTACTAGACGTTCGAAAAATATTCTAAAATTCAAGATAATAAAAACATTCCAATCAAATTTTCCTCTTATGTTTGGCTCTTACAAACATCCTCGTATGTTTATTCTATTATTGCAAATAAAGGTATCTGGAAACGTAGGCTTGATAAGTTTCCCAAATATTCTGCTTTACGTGTCTTACGTATAAGCTTTAATTTCCAGTAAAACGAAAAATAAAGCAGACTGAGACTGAAGAGTACTCTAAAATGGTTTAAGCGATCAATTGGCAAGAGTACCTTAAGTAGACCATATCGGGAACACAGAGAAAGAGGATTTATCATTTTGTTTTCACGGCAACCGCCATGGAAGAGTTCACGTAAAACTCACCAAAAAGGGTGACAGGGAGCATTGCTACAACAGTGCCGGGTGATAAAGTTTGCGATATCGGAGATTTCTCTTGAATACTCGAGAATGAATACTCAAGAATGTCGCTTGCTGTATTCGTTAAATCGAGATTTATATACCTACTCTTATTTTAGAGACTTGTTTTTCTATTCTCAATTGTTTCGTGCCCTTCACCAATGTTTTTTTAGTAATGCATGATAGACTGTAGGCCAGAGAACTAAGAACAACAGAGACTTACACCACATATCTTTAGATATCATATAACAGTTGATTAAGCAGATATTTCCAAAAACATACTTTAAACGTTTCATTCTTTGAAAGTTGTTTGAAAGAAAAATGGGGATTTTTAAGTTCATCCTGTTTTCACTTTGCTTTCAGTTCTCCTTTGAAGGTAGGATTTAATTGTCAAGCTTGGGTAACCTTGGGTACGAGCTTTCTGCTGCTCATGAATATTCTCTTGTTCTTAGCACCTTTGCGTCTGCATTTGCGGTCGGCATTGTTGTGTTGCTGGTAACAGCCCATTCCTCGGTTGATTGAATTCCCGGGATGGAATCTTTGGCTCTGTTCTGAAAAAAATATGGCCGCATTTGAACTTCCAAGTAGTTATAAACATGTAAGCGAATTCCTAACGTGCATATATCCACGATTAAAGCGAAAAGCTGCGGGAGCTTCTTGCTTAAACTCGATTCATCATAGCTTTCATCGTGGAGTTTATTCTTTTGTAACAGATTGAATATTTTGATTGCCTAAAAGTTGCATTTCAAAGGTATGGACGAGGAAATTAACAGATTCAAGAATGAAATGTCAATTGGATAAACAAGACAGGCGGTGAAAAATAAATATTTGTAATCTTCAAAGCGACGAGTAAAGGTCTACGACAACAATTGCATCTTTCGCCGTCGGATATCACAAAGTGAGCTTTGTTTTTAATATTCATGATTTGGCTAACTGTGCTGTTATGTGCAACACTGAAACCAAATGGAAAATTCTGTATGGGTTTAAAAGGAATGGAACGCCTTGAATTATCAGTGTTTACTGAAGTTGTATCTCAGTTGTTTAGCAATTTACATGTATTTTGTACTCAAGTCTGCACAGTCTTCAGGTCAAAAAAAAAGGGAATGTGTCAGTGAAGAATTATTTGAAAGAAAGCTTGTTGTCTCATTTGTGCCTCATTATTCAAGGTTCTTCTGAAAATGATCCTGAACAGTGAGACTGAAAATTATTTAATTGCTGTTGTGTTTCTTGGTTGCACGCACGCAATCAAAATGGGAAGGGATCTTTTGCCTCTAATTTGATATAGCTGGTAGTTAATCCGCAATTGTCAGCTTAACTATTATTCTTAATTTTTAAAAAATGTCCAATTAAGGATAAATTTGGATAGTTTCTGATAGGGTTTTCCTCTAAAAACAGGCAAACTGTCCAATTTAGAAAAAATAGGACAGTTTGTCAAATCCCAGAAAATACATTAGGTAATAAAAACTAGCCAATCAACACAAAGTATAGCGTCAACTCTGTAGTAGTTTAGCCACGGAGATTTGCCAATTTTTTCCATTTCTCAGGACTTTTTCAGCGATGTCACTGCAAGTGAGAGATTTCCTATCGTTGCCACAAGAAGATCTTACCAACCTGAGAGGCGAAAACCAAAACTAAAACACCTTTTGAGAGTACAAAAACTTGGCTAAATGTTTTCAGAGTAGAAGGTGCAGCGTAACGAAGCGAGGAAGCTGCGAGATATCCCTCGTCATGAGCTAGATGCATTTCTTTGCCGTTTTTTCGCTGAAATTAGAAAAACGGACGGTCACAAATACGAAACAGAAGGTTTGGCTGTCATGCAAGGCACGTGGACCGTTATTTTAAAAACTGTAGCAGAAATTACAGTATTTTGCGAGATCGTGAATTTGCAAATTAACTGAGGCAACAACTTGAACCGAGCGCAGGGTTACGAAAAGCGAAAAAATGTCTCTCGTGCCTTAAGGGAAGACGATAAAGAATTCCTCTGGAGTTCAGGTAGTATTTAGAAAATAGAGGTAATTCACAATATTTTAGTTTGCCTTTCTTTAAGGATAATAATTTGATTGAGCAATGCCGCAATTACAACTGACTAGCTATATAATATATAAAAGGTAACGGGACTACATGCTTGTCCAATTTGGAAATAGCTGGATTCCAAAAATTCCTCGGACTGCCAAATTCGACTCGGCCTATGGCCTCGTCCAATTTTGACTGTCCTCAGAATTTTTCTCATCCAATTATTTCCAAATTGGACAGCATGTAGTCCTATTACATATACTAATAGCAAAGTGGAATATTTTAAGTGGAATATTTTTTGTAATTTAATATTCTCTGTCAAACATTTGCATAAGAAGCTTGAAATAAACATCGCCACGCGCACAAAAATTTAGTCGCTGATTTACCTTTTTGTCGAGTTCTCATTAATATTTCATTTACTGTGATGTTATGTACGACACTGAACCCGAACGGAAATTTTCTGGTAACCTTTTTGGAGTTGGATATCAGAGACGGAATCGAACACCTTGAGTAGTCCCGTGTTTACAATTTTCTGCAATGACCTTTTGATTGACTGCTTTGAGTTCGTTTCTTGTGCCTCAGAGACTAGAAAAGTATTGACTTAACCTTTTATCGTTTCGTTTTGTTTATAGCATGCGCCAATTGCTTTTTCTCAATGAAAATATCAAAATAAACGATCTTTATGACCCCACTGTAAGTGGATTGAAAGCCATTCTTAGTTATATTAACGGGAGTAAATTTTTACGGTTTTTAATTTTGATGGAACTTATTTTTGAGGATCAAGTACTATCCGCCAGATCCGCAAAAATTAAACTCCGCGGAATAAAAGTGCTGCACCGTAACTCCCGGCTTTTGCGATAGATACCATTTGGCGCAAACATAAACCAAAAAAAATTTTTTGACCCGTCATCAGATTAGACTGAAAAGAAGAGAAATCATAAAGCGGAAACAGCATGTTCAGTCCTTCCTTAGTGTGTGGCATAACGGTTAGCTTAGTGCAACTCTAGACATATATGACATGCAGGAAAACGTCCTTCAGAGCAATTTGCAGTTAGTTTCTTTGTAGACTATTTTACTTAAAGGGGCAATGTCACGTTATTTTAGGGTATTCCAGGTAAATCTCTAGTTGATCACGCGTTTAAAACTCGAAAATGGTATTATGGAATTCCTTTACCGATTAAAATTATCATTAAATCACAAATGAAATGATTCTGAGTAAAAAACGATCTTTACCAGGCGATTTGCCATAATTTTGAAAAACGTCGGGCCGACTATTTTCAAGATTACCCAAATGTAACAATCTGTTACAATCTTGTACATTTATGTCCATCCATGCTTCTCTTTTCTTTTGCAGTATTTCTATTATGTTGTTCAACAGTTTTAAGTGGTTATGGCAATGTTTCATTCTACTTTGGGGAAAAAAAGAAAAGGAAAGCAACTTATTAAGTGTCTAGTCGTTCTTGCGCTTGAGCACTAATTGGGGACATTGTAAACTGAAATGAACAATGAACACAAATTAAGTCAAATGTTCAGGAGAGGGGATAACCAGAGTACTCGGAGAAAAACCTCTCGGTGTAGAGTAGGGAAGCAACAAAGTCAACCCACATATGACGACGAGTCTGGGAATCGAACGCGAGCCACAATGGCGGGAGGCGAGTGCTCTTATCACTGCGCCATCCCTGCACCCCAAATCATGGGATTATGTCATTTTGACTGACCTAGCCCATTTAAAGAAGAAACGAGTGAGTTTCACTCAAGAGCGTCTTTTGTTATCTTTGAACTGAATTTATTACCAAAGCTAAAAAAAGTAAAAGACCTCAAAACGGAACACGACGTTACAAAATTCAACGTATGCCATTGATGGCATTACGCCTGGGTGACCCCTCAAATGGTCTACATCACTCCCCCCCCCCCTCCCCCACTTAAAAAAAAATACTGGAAAGCTGAACTTCAATACCACCCAACTCAGTGCTTTCTGTTTTTGTGTAACACGTACCACAGGAAACCCAGTTTACGTTCGTGTAGCGTTTAGTTAAATTTCAACAAAGTTTATTTGAAAAATGATCGGGGGTTTGTACGAAATAATCCAAATTGCTGTTTGGTAACGGTGTTCCACCAGACAGTTATAATTTATGAATTGAGATGGGCACGGCAGCAACACGCCGTTTGAAAAGGGCCTTATTAAATAATTACTGGGTTGCCCTATGGCAATCCCAGTCGGAAGATGGGTAGATTTTCCGTTTTATTTTATTTTTCCGTGTTGGTAA
>NC_090870.1:37055442-37065442 GCF_036669935.1 Montipora foliosa | reverse complement strand
TGCTTGCTTCGAAACTCTGGAATCTAAAACACAGGCCACATTCCACAGGTCACTCGTTGCAGGTCATTGTTTTACCTCTTTGAAAGTAGCCCAAAACCTTCAATTTGGCTAACCCGAGGCCTAAAAACCAAACCTAGGCCTAGGGTTAGCCAAATTGAGGGTTTTGGTTCCTTTCCAAAAGGTAAAATAATGACCTGCAACGAGTGACCTGTGGAATGTGACCTGTTTTAAACCCGCAGGGGAACCGCCTACTACATCGTAAAAATTCGTAAGCCATAAACCCGTCTAAAAGGGAAACAATTTGCACCCCGATAGCACAGAAAAGACGAGGACAGCCGTACGTAGAGGTAACTGAAGTTTATTTCTACATTTATGCTTGCTTTAGCATTTATAAGCGCAAAGTTAATTTTCCCATACGAAGTCTATAAATCGTCTGTTGCGTACGAAGAACGACCAGTCCAAACGGTCACATACCGAGCTTGGGCTGCCTGTGGTTTCGCTTGAATGAATTTCAATTAAGAAAAAAGACAGCTTGTGAAAGAACTCAATGCCCTAAAAAGCACATCCTAAAGGTCTGACCTCAACTGTTTTGACGGCCACGTAACTATACGCCTTTTTATCACAAGTGAAACAGTTTGCCTCATTTTATTTGGAAAGTAGTTTTCAAAGTGGTGGCAACAATGTTAACGGCAAAGGTTTGGCCTTCTTTGATGATCGTGGTTTTAGTGGCCTCAGCTGCAACTTCGAGTAAAATTTCTGGTGAGTCATGCTTTGTAGAATAGTACATAAACAGGGTATCCTAGCAGCAAAGACCTAAGCAAAGCAGAACAAGGAGCACAATGACAAACTCTTCCAGTTTCATTTGCGGTGTCCTCAGAAAGTTTGTCGGTCTCTTAAATAGGGGCTCACTTTTGCAAGTTCAAAAAGAGAGTTAACGTTTTATTGAAAGGATTCATTTCCTACGGCGATAGATAATACATAGCCTTGTTTAGCACCTTCAACGACAATTATTATTTTCCGAAAACACAAAACTCCGAATTGCATATCTTCGGTGTTACGAAAGTGTGAGGTGACTTCAGTATCACACAAAACTGAGCTCTGATCGTTTTTGTGACAGTTTAATCCCAATTTCTGAGACGCTGAATACCGTCAGAAAAGATATTCCATCGAACCTAGCCGTTAGGTTCCCATGGCACAACGCAGTTAAAACCTTAACCAGCTTAAATTATCTTCGGTGATTACTCAAAATAAAAAATTTTCGGAAAAAATAACCGCGAACAAAAGATGAGAAATTAACTTTAACAATATTGCGCATGTGGGCATTCCAGAAAGTTCTGTTGGGGAAGATGCTCTGTTCTCATGAGATTGCTTCGACTAAAATATTAATGGAAACTTTATGAGGAATTCGAAGACTGTGTTTTAGAAACAAAAATTTATTCAGGAGAGCACCACTTTGCATCCGGCAGCGAAGAGTGTTCAGGTATTTTTTGCGTTGTGGACATATCTCGGCGGGCAGTTTTGCTTGACGTTAACGCAACTCTTCAGTCATAACTTCTGATCAAGGTGATGTTTTTCTTAATTTAACCAAACAATTAAATAATAAGGGAATTCGATCAATTAAACGATTATCACAAAGGATACCTCCCATCATAAACGTTTTTAGTTTTTACTTTCAAGAAGTGGCCGTCAATTTTGTAGATCGGTTTGACTTCTCTTCACTGAACTTTGATGCTGTGAAAATGTGTTCTATAGCGTCTATCATTTCAATTGACATGAGATGTGTCCTCAAACTTACCAAATCTCGTTCCTCTTCCTTTTTGAGCGGCTGTGGGTAACAAACTTTCAGTTACATCTTTTTGTTAAATGTCAGTGGGGAAAATGTACGGCGTTGTTCGATGTGATCTATCCATTTCGAGATATTTAGGATCTTACGTGTGAAAGATATGAACCGTAGAGAGTGCTAACTTGTGGAAGGACATGATGTCAAAGACAAGCACGTAATTTGTTACGATACTTCTTGATACATCAAACACTGTTTATTTGCTCGGGTTCTTGGGATCTTTGAACTGGTTTTTTTCAAACTGCTTGGAACAGTGTCGTTGGTTAGGATATATTGTTTCGCTGTCGTTGCGTTGTTGGCAGTTACCATGTCTCTAGGCAGTGGCTACTAGCCGGGGAAGATAAGGTCCGCGTGAGAATGGGCAAATTATCTTCGAGCAGTGAATGTTTGATTTTAAATCTTTTAGTAGTAACCCAAAATCTGATTATCATCAAAATAGTGCTGACTTGAGTCAAAGGATGTGAATATTCTTGGGACAGATATTGCTCGTGGAAATTAAATCTCGACATTGAATGATATGTCTTTTAGATAGATAGATAAATAGATAGATAGATAGATAGATAGATAGATAGATAGATAGATAGATAAATAGATAGATAGATAGATAGTTTATTATCACCTTAGATTGCAGTTATAACTGAATTGATAAGGTTTACATTACATAATTAAAAAATTTAATTCTGTAAGTAAAATATATTAACTATTATGATACATTAAGATAGATCTATGAGAACTAAGGGAAAAGAAAAAAATAGATATATATAAATATATATACACATATAAAATTGTAAAGTATAAGGTACCAAATGGAGAATTGACTAATGGTATTCGTTATATAAATAAAGAAAGTTTATTTAGAGTCATAAATCCTAGCGCTAGCGTTAATAAAGGTATTACTGAACCTATTAGTCTTACACAAGGGCGTTGCAAAAACCCTTGGTTTACGCAGGGTTACCGAAAGATGATTAGTGTTAAATGGTAATAAGTGAAATAACTGATTGTTAGGATTAGAAATGGTTTGTTGAAAAAAACTCTGACACAATTCAGATCTTCTTTGCGATAAACTATTAATATTTGCGGTCTTAAGAGCATCAACGTATGACTCATCGTAGCCATATATATAATACGCATGGCTCTCTTTTGTACTCTTTCTAAGGCTGAGCTAAGATACTCAGGTAGACTATAAATGAAACACTTGACAGGCATATAATGAAACTGACTGAATGCAAGCAATATAAAAACAGACTAGATCCTTAGCTGAAACATGAGCGCGCTTTAGTTGTATTAAGAAGTACAATCTCTTTGCCGCTTTGTTAACGGTAGCATCTACATGCTGATTCCATTTAAAATTATCCTGAATAATCACACCTAGTACTTTCATAGATTTAACAAGATCAATAATAGCGGTTTCGTTAATTGATACTAGCTCGCGAATCGCCGGAGAACGTGAAAAGGAAATTCTAAGCTCTTTGCATTTCTTGGGATGTAATTGAAACTTATTGATCTCGGACCACTGTGTTATCTCATTAATGGCATTCTGTGCCTGGCTGACCTCTCTGCTGTCAACTACTTCATAACTCGTTGTGTCGTCGACATACTTAACCGTACCATTCGCAGAGGGCACTACAAGATCATCGATCATAGCAATAAAAAGGCAGGGGCTAAGCTTTGTCCCCTCGGGAACCCCGGCGGGTACAGATTGCCATTCCGAGAAACAATCTTCAGCTAATTTAACTCTTTGAAAACGATTACTCAGTAAGTCGCCTATCCAATTGATGATATAAGGATTAATATGATCGTAATCAGAAAGCTTAATCATAAGTAGGGAATGATCTATAAGATCAAAGGCCTTCTTGTAGTCCAACACAAAGACTCTAATATCATTCACTTAAACCATCAGTTTCTTTCGCCCAGTTATGAATCATAGTTATTAAAGCGTGGGTAGTTGATGAGCCAGGAATACAGCCAAACTGGTCAGATCTTAACTTCCTAAGAATTGCAGGTTTCACATGATCTTGAACAACAAAATGTTCAGCTATCTTTGACAACGTAGGAGTAAGGGAGATTGGTCTAAGGTCCTTTTTAATATCTTCAAAAGGTATTTGTGGTGGGATAGTGTTCATGAGATACAGGGAACAGATTTAAATAGGCTATAACTGCTTCAAACGAGGTTTAAAAAAACGTCATGCAAACCCTTCTTGCGCCATACGTTGCAAAGGTATATAGCTAACAACTTCGTAACCACAACAACGGCCTAAATTTCCACAGATAAATCAACGCCACGCTTTAAAATATTCTAGTTCCAGCAACGATAGGATAGGAGTTAGGAGGGTTCCAAGATGGCCAGAACCTCATAACTCTAGTGCAGTCACTAGGTGTATTTTTGCCCAAATTAACCACCGGCTTGTATTGCTTGAAATGATTAATGGCAGGTATAATCCTGGGTAATTATTTTTTGCGATAAGCAATCTTTAAAATCTCTTT
The DNA here is from genome assembly GCF_036669935.1 of Montipora foliosa. NCBI lineage: Eukaryota > Metazoa > Cnidaria > Anthozoa > Scleractinia > Acroporidae > Montipora > Montipora foliosa. The sequence continues at coordinate 37,061,118 of NC_090870.1, read as the reverse complement.
TTCAGAGGTCAAAATGTATTAATACTATATTTGTTGTTCACCTTCCTTTTAAAGAATCTGGAGGGAAACGCACAAGAACGCATCAATGGTTTTGGAAATCGGCTCTTCCACCACCTCCGTCATTTTTCGCAGGAAACAAGCCCCCTGAGAACCTTCCAGGAATTAGCGGTGGAACAAACATTCAACAAAAATTACCGGCAGATCCTCCGTCAACTCCTCCTTATTTTGTGTCGCTATTTGATCCGGCTCGAAACATTCCTTTTTATTCTGCATACAAAGTAACTCCCGCTCAGGCAACAGCGATTGAAACACACCGCAGAAAAGATTTTAATTGGAGAAACCCAAAAGATGCCAAAGGACAAGGTATATTAACTTAATTTGTCGTAGCTATTCGCACTTCCTCCACGCAATAGTCACTGGCATGGCATGATTGCCATTGAACCGCACAAGTTTGATTTCCAGAAAACTCAGTTTCACATCTTGGGCTATTAAGTGCTTGACTGGCAAGACCTTCTAACAGAACATTTTTGAGATGTGGGATGAGAGTGTGAGAGAGAGGGAAGGGGGGGGGGGGGGCACGGGGGCCTGATGCTGGCGTACTGAACAATGTTAGTATGGGCGTGTAAGAAATTATTGCTCTTGATGAACGAGAAGTTACTCTTGTGCTTCCATTGTACAATTGTGGTAGACATTCCCGTGTTTCCATAGGTATTCCCGTGGACGGTGCATACAAAGAAGCTATCACCAAATACAAACAACCACTGAGCAGAGGTCATATGAATCCCTCAGGAATAAATTCGTTTGACCAAAATTTCATGAAAGCTACATTCACCCTTACTAATGCAGCACCGCAATTCGAAGCCTCTAACAGCGATCTCTGGCAGACATTTGAGACCAGAATACGCACCTACGCTAAAAGTACTTGCGGAAATTCCAAGCGAGGGGGCACCCTTTATCTTCTAACAGGGACATCTGACTTCGGACTCAAGCCCGGTTCTGCAGGAAAACCGGTGCAAGACACCACAATACCGTTACCCTTTACAACGACTACCTTCTCCAAAGGAATAAAGCTTGTAACACCGCGCGCTGTGTGGACAGCTGGCTGCTGTGAATGGAATGGCAAAGCAGAGTCATTTGCGGTTATGAGCAACAATCAAAAGGATAAATCGTTGCTGTACCAGACAGAAATGAGCGTCGCTGATCTTGAGGTGCTGCTTACTGCAAAAGGATCCTTAGGAGTCAAGTTATTCCCGGGAGCGGCAAAGTGCGGCGATACTTCAAGTAAAATCATTCTACCACCATAACAGGCCAGTGGTAAAGTAACAACCTCAGGAAAATAACGCCTTGTAGTGAAGATTACACATAGGTACAGTGATGGATAAAATGGTCTCAATCGTATTGTCCTTATTGTAAAATTGAAAATGTTAACAATGAGTGCTGAGTTGTCAGTTTAAAAAAATGCAGCTGCAAATGTTGTTAACTAGAATATAACAATAAACGTTCTCATATGGCTATAATTCCTCTGGTGTCAATTTTTGTACGGATTATTTCAACAATTTCGTGATGTACGGGAAATCAACACCCCAATCTGTCACAGTTCAGCTAAATCATAATTCTGTTGAAATAAAAGTGCTACACGGCCAACTTTTGAAAAACATAACCCTTCCATAATTCAGCTTAAACCGAGAAGAACTGTCGAAACATGTTTCTGAAAATGAAAAACAGGGGCGGATTTAGGGGAGGAGGTGGTGCCGAGGGGGCCTTGGCCTCCCTTTTCTCCCTGTATTTAAAGAGCTTCTGTAACCAACACAGTGTGCATCAGCCGCGGTTTTACTTTAGATAATGATTAGTTCAGCTTCAGAGCTTTTCTTATTTCAAACGTTTTGCTTTGATAGATGTACATCACGTATGAAAAATTGAATATATAATGCGTATCAAATATGAAAAATTATGATAAAAAGCTCACCGCTTTTTACAAATTCGAGCGACACGTTAAATGTAACAGTCGTTTCTCTATTTTATAAAGTGACGTAGAAGACTGGAAACACATAATTTTTCCGAGAGGGGCATATGGTGAGGGGGGGGGGGGGGGGGTGTGCACTCTCGCCGCAATTTTTTGGCCCCCTCTTTCTTGAATTTCTGGATCCTCCCCTGGAAAAAGATCGTGTATTTTCTTAAAATTATTCACACAGTGCCATTTCTATATATCTCGGAGGAATTCAATTTTGCTACTTGATTCAAGATTTGATCGCCGAAAGCAGAATATCCCCAATGTGACTACTTCTGTAGTTGTGAGTACCGCGTGCTGTTTGCTAATGGTTGTATATGCTATATCACACGGTTACTCATGCTATGCAAAACACTAAACCAGTTTAATCAGAAGACTTGCTTTTACTACAAAAAACTTTAACCCGTCCCCTTCTCTTTCGAGTGCCTTGGATCCGGAATTGTTAACTTGGGTGTGTAAAATATTTCTCGAAGCATTTGGTTTGCTCAAACGCCATAAATATTCTGAAGCTTCACGGACATATATAGATTTAGCTAAGCCTAAATGCGGAGCTCCTGGGTTATTTATTTTTAGTAGCCTTAGTTAAACAACGAATTTACGGGATAAAAAAAAATCGAATTTTTTGTTTAGCCTTGACTAAAAACAAACGAATAAAAGAAACCAATCAAAAAAATCTAAAACGATTTAAAACAAGAAGAATTGGAAATATAATAAAGATCCCCTAACAAAGGAAGTTTACAAGAAGAGTGTACCACCACACTGAGTAGGTTACCAAATACCATCCCAGTCCCGCGTAAAGCCGCGTCAAGCCACAGAAAGCATGGGAAAATTTAAGCCTTGTTTATGTCTGTGTCCTGATTACAAGAAGTTTACCTGATTGGACCTGCGATCCAAGAGAAAACTAGTACCTGGCCAGCGGTTAACTCTAATAAAACAGGTTACTTCGATGAGCTCTAAACTTGAGTCCGCGATTAGTCAAGTGATACTGGTCAGCGGATACCTTGTTTTGACAGGTGTCAATTGACCATTACGTGGATGTCGAGTAACAAAGATGTACGCTGTAAACGGCCGCCATGTTGGGTGTCTTGATTATTATTTGCAGTATCAAAACGTATAGATGCAAAAAATCTATGGCATGTATAGGGCGCCCAGCGTAACCTATACAACCTAAAAGGAAATCAAACTAGTTACACAACCATACATCTAAGCAAATGATCCTATAAAATAACAGCTTTTAAAAATGTTGAAAAAAAAAGTATACAATATGTACAATAAATTAAAAGTAATAATAAAAGGTTAATAGTTCATTATCAAAAAATAAAATGTTCCAAATTATAAAACAGCTGCTTTGAAATAACGAGCTATATGCAACGAGTATGAAATGGTGGCTTTCTGCATCTTCTCTATAACACACTTTGATCGGGCACCAACAAGCTTCTTCATAGTTTCTTCTACGTCCTTCGACCATCTTCCCAATGCGTCAATGATGATGTTGTTTCAATTCTAAAAGTAGTGGACCATACTTCATTGCCTTCTCTTCAACTTTCTTTGCACGATTATCAATCCAGGGGCAGCTCATTTCTACTGCCCAGACTTGCTTTGCCTTGTGGTCCACGAAACGAGCATTCTATTAGCCCTAACATACGTGTGTTCTGCATATACCGCCTCATCCCAAAAAGCTTTCCCTTCATCCGACTCATCGATAGGTTTTGGTTTCACAGGTGAATACCAAGGAGGAACACCTTCCATCAGCTTGAGGTCTTTGCACTTCTCGAAGAATAATATCTTCAGAGCAGCATTGTGTCGGTCCAAATACTTTGATTGAGCAAGTGTAGAACATCCTGACAAAATGTGTGGAAGTGTCTCTGCTTCTTTACCGCACAGCCTACAGCTTACGTCTCCCTGGGTTGTTCTGGTCTTTTGTGTTGTATACACTTTGGTTGGCAAGAGTTGTTCATAGAGTTCGATCATACCTGCAACTGTATGGGTGGGTGCCGATGACCAATCCTTCATCCATGCAAAGCACGCATCTTGACTAAGTTCTTCATCTTTCCAACGCAATGTGAGCAACCACCCATGCCAATTCTCCCCCTTTATGGTCTCCTGTAGCTTATCTATCATTGCACGCTTCAAGAGTTCTTTGATCTTCGTTCCCTCAACTTCTACCTCTGGTCTTCTAGCTAAAGTAATTGAAGGATTTGGGTATCTAAGAGATAAACTTATCTCCAGTTCCTCCGCATATTTGTGTGCCTCAGTTAGTAGTGAACTGATGGCCTTTCTCCACTGCTCTCTCCTCAAACACCCGGACAGTTCTTATCGTAGGGTCTGCATTCTGATAGAGCTTTATAGCAGCTTTGATCTTTGTAAGCTTGTATTCTTGTTCAACCACGCCCTCCTAGGTGTCTGGGTAGATACATAACAGATACATAACAGCTGTCGAGCTCAATGGGTGTTTTCCTCCGTTCTCGTGAATAATCTTTCTTGCTTCTCTATCAACTACTCTCAGTTCGGTGATAGGCCAGTGTTGGGTCCACTTCATATAGCTGAGCACGGGAAGTGCGAATTGAGTAGTTGCTATTACTCGGTTAACATCGGAAAGAGGGCTAGACCAGATTACAGACAAGCGTTGAAGGTAGACCTTTGCTGCACTCACGAGAGTTAACTTCTCGTCCTGTTTCACTGTTTCACACACTCCAAGGAACTTATAGCTTGAACCTTCTTTGATACTCTGAACCACTGACGTCTGATCGAGTTTAAGACCTGCTGCATCATGCACTAGAACACCTCTCTTGACATGAATAGTATTGCACTTCTTCGGGTTCCACTGTAATCCAATATCATTCATTGCTGCACATGTGGATCTTAGGACTGTATTAAGCTTTGTTTGCGACGATGAGAAAACTTTAAGATCATCTATGTACAGTAGATGAGTTATCTTCATACCAATTGGTTTGGATAGCTTATAACCCTCTGTTGCATTAAGTAGCCACCCTACTGAATTTAAGCAGAGCGTAAACAGACGTGGACATAACGCATCGCCCTGAGGTAATCCTCTCATAAATCGAATAGTACGGGAGGTCTCGGTTCCACACTTTGTTCTAACAATGATCTTAGTGTTCCAGCTCTTTAGTAGTTGCATTATTACTCTGCACAGCCAATAGGGGAAACAGTGTACATCCATACTTTTAGATAACCATTTATGATCGACAATGTCATAAGCTTTTTTCACGTCTACCCACGCCATACTGAGATTTCGATGCCCTCTATGGCAATCCAACGTAACCATTCGATCTATCATAAGGTTGTCCGACGTTCCACTGCATTTCGCCTTTGCACCTCTTTGTTCATTCTCCATCAGTTCATTCTCAGTCAAGTGACTGTCTATAGGATCTTGTAGACACGAGGTAAACCATTTGTACATGCTATTTAAACACGTAATTGGACGCTGGTTTTCGCTTGTGAACTCTACGGACTTCGGTATGAGTCTAGTCTTTCCTTCAGAGAACCATAATCCTCAGTTCTCTCAGAAATAGACACAAAGGCCTTAGCCCCACCCTCATGAAGTACCTGTGCAAGTTTCCACCAATAGTTAACGAGTTTATCTGGACACGGAGCACTCCAGTTTCGTTTCTTCGATAAGATGTTTACATCCTGTATGGTATGAAGGC
>NC_090870.1:37050442-37052942 GCF_036669935.1 Montipora foliosa | reverse complement strand
GTAGTAGTAGTAGTAGTAATAATAGTATAGGTAATCACATGATTTCGAGTACAATTTGTTTATGTAATAGGACTACATACTGTCCAATTTGGAAACAATGCAATTGGATAAGAAAAAATCTGAGGACAGCCAAGTAGGCCGAGTCCAATTTGGCAGTCCGAGGGATTTTTTTTAATCTAATTGCTTCCAAATTGGACAAGCATGTAGTCCTGTTACCTCTTAATAATATAGCTAGTCAGTTGTAATTGGGGCATTGCTCAGTCAACCTATTATCCTTGAAAAAAGGCAAACTAACATATTCTGAATTATTTTGTTTCCAAAATATTACCTGAGCTACAGAGGAATTCTTCGTCTGCTTCGCTTAATTAAAGCACGAGAGACATTTTTTCGCTTTCCGTAACCCTGCGCTCGCTTCAAGTTGTTGGCTTGAATTTGCAAATTTACCATGTCGCAAAATACTATAGTTTCTTTCACGATTTTTTTAAATGACGGTCCAACAAACACTGCTTGACAGCAAAACTTTCTGGTTTGTATTCGTGACCGTCTGTCACGGGTTCTGATTTCAGCAGGCGAAGAACTGCATCTAGCTCATGACGAGGGATATCTTCCAACTTTCTCGCTTCGTTACGCTGCACCTTCCACTTTGAAAACATTTAGCCAAGTTTTGGTTTTTGCCTCTCAGGTTGGCAAGCTCTTCTTCTGGCAACGTCGGAAATCTCTCATTTGCGGTGATATCGCTGAAAAAGTCCTGAAAAATGGAAAAATGTGGCACTTCGTGGCTTAACTCCGCCAGTGTCAACTACTTCAAACACAGACAACAGCGCTAACGCTATGCTTTGTGCTGATTGGCTAGTTTCTATTACCTATTGTATTTTCTGGGATTTTACACATGTCAAACTGTCCTATATTTTCTAAATTGGACAGTTTGCCTGTTTTTAAGGGGAAACCCTATTCAAATTTATCCTGAATTGGACAGTTTTAAAGAATTAAAGAATGATAGCTATGCTGATAATTGCGGATTAACTGCCAGCTATATAAGTAGGAATAAGTAAGCACGAGTAAATTTTTGCAAGTGCTTATTTATTCCAAATTGCACGAGAAAAATCATGTGATTACTCATCAACAATACACTTGAAAAAATTCGAGACGGTTAAGCAGAAGAAACTCACGCGTATCACGCAATCAGGGAAAAATTGCGCCATCCAGGACGCGCGCTTGATTTGAAAACAAAAGATTTGATTGGTTGTGACCAAATCCTATTGTTTATTAACCAATCATATTCCGTATCGATGTGTAATTTGCACTGGTATTACACTTTTTACACTGTTACACTTGAACTGCACCTCTCTCAGCCAATCATAATCGAGTATTTTTTCTTGTATATTATTATTATTATTATTAGTATTATTATTATTATTATTATTATTATTATTAGTATTATTATTATTATTATTATTATTATTATAGTAATTCTCGCTGTCGATAATTTTGCGTTTTAAGATCATGTAACAAAAACACAAACGTTTGCCTTAATGTTTTAATCGTGAAGTATACACTAAAACAATTATTCCATTCCTGCTTATTGGATATGAGTTGGCTATAATCACCACATATTCAATGCGCACTCATGGAATAATTGTTAATTATTGGGCAACTCTGATTGGCGCGCGCTCTGATTGGCTAATTGTAACTGAATTGTAGGGCATTATTCTCCCGTAATGCCCACGGGCCGATTACGGGCTTGCAAAAACAAAGCAAAAGGTAATTAAAAAGCCATATAATAAACTACTTACTAACCGAACTAGATCGAGCCGTACTGGGGAATATCGGCCCTCGGTCGTTTTTGTACGGACCTCGCTGCGCTCGGTCCGTACTGCCACGGCCTCGGGCCAATATTCCCCAGTACGGCCCTCGCGCTCGGTTAGCAAGAAGTTATTATTGGGCAACTTCGGGCCCACAAGAAATTATTACCATGAGAAAAGCAATTCATGGCCTTGCATTTTCATGAGTATGGTGCTCCGCTTGGCGGCCCTTTGGGCCCTCTTAGCTCCGCTTTAACCAATCAAAGATAGTGTAAAGGCTTTTCCGAGCAAATCAGAATCGTTCAACGTTTACATTCAAATAGCGTTTCAGATTTGGCGGCTTTTTTAGCGGCACCCCCTCCAAATTGTTCCTGCAAAAATGACGAAAAGCGGAAGAAAGCTCTAGATTTGTGTCGGTTGGTTACTCCATAGACGAATTTGTACAGCATCAAGAAAAACAAGAACACATTAAGCAAAACAAAGAGAGAAGTCTCGTTTCTCAAAAAAAATTAGTTTCAAGGGCAACGAAATTGACAAAAATAACGAAAATTACAAAAAAAATAAAGTTACGAAGAGGGCGAAATTGTCAAAAATGACGAATATGACCAAAATTACAAAAAGTAGTAAAGTTACAAGGAGCCCTGAATGAGAGGGCACTAGGGCTCTTACGAAAAGGACGAAAACGACGAAATTGACAA
>NC_090870.1:37042942-37045442 GCF_036669935.1 Montipora foliosa | reverse complement strand
CTAACCAGCTTTCAATAATTTTCTGCCGAACAAAACTTGGAATTGCCTTTCCTTGCACGGTGAAGGGACTCATTTCAAAATAGCAACCGCGTGTAATGGTGAAATAACTTCGCCACATTCGGCGCGAAAGTCCCAAGTTCGTTTCAAAGTTTGCCATTTGATTGACAATTACGTATTGAAATTCCCAAATTCGAAGCGAACTTATAAAATTTACAACGAACTTCGCAAATCGCCTGTCAAAAGTTTTGTGAAATGCAAAGTAAGCGGCCACTTTTCAAAGTTCCGAGAGTGGCCGCTCCGACTGTATTTATATCGATAAAACTGTTACGAGTGCCCGTCACGTTTTTGCTGAGAGCCTGCTTAATCACCGGGATAATACGGACATTATGACATGTCCTCTTGGTTCCACTGTAACTATATGATAAGATTTTTTCGATTTATGAAACATCTTAAAATTTACCCAATGAGCTTGCGTTCTATGAGACCCCTGCATGATGCTCAACTCATTTTCTCTTTAACAACAGTTTTATTATTTCGATTACAATATCGATAAACAGTTATTTTAACGAGCGACAGCTTGAATAATTTGGATTCGTATTGGCATCAATATTAGGCAGCTCCTGCAGGTACCGGAGCACAAATTACGTAAAACAAAAGAAACAAAGACAGAAAACAAAATAACTCCAAATAAAGACTAATCCCAAGTGACCAAAAACACAATGCTTTCAGGTACTTGCAGAAAGACCCCAATATTATATACAGCTATTTTGAGAAAGGTTGTCGGAAAAAGTGCACGCGACAATCCTGAAAGGTATTGTGGGTGATTTTAAGTGCACTGTTTTTCAAAGAAATTTAAAAGAATCGTACGGGAGGCCACTGATATATGTTTGCGAGTGCTAAAGGAAAGTAACAAAAGTAGGTTCGACAGCTACAGTCGTTAGCAACAGTGTATTGATCATATCCCATATTACCTTTCAGGATTGTCGCGTGCACTTTATTCTTGACAAACTTTCTCGAAATAGCTGTATAGGAAGGACCATCACTTAAGCCGACTTCCATGCAAATTCCATGCAATTGCACTGTTGATATACAATACAACAACCATCAGCAGGAAAACTCCCAATTAACTCTGGTAAAGAGTCCATGAATGTCTACACTTTCTCTCTCCACTTTTATTTCTGGTTTCCATTCACACTTTTTTAAAACGGAAAATTGAAGTTCAATGACTTCTTGTGGGAGTAAAATTACTTATGTACCAGTAGGAGAGCAAGAAACTTAGTAATGAGTTTAATGACTTATTGTAATAACAGGACATTTGTATGATGACGCCATTTGACTACAATTACCAGAATCCTTCAGGTTTTCTAATTAGAGCTATTATTATTTTTTCCCCACTGGGAATACAACAATTAACACAAGAAAAGAAAAACAAACTCAATTCTGGTAGTTGTGATCAAATGAAGCCATCTTGAAAGTTGCCTATTGTGACTGTGACTGCCAGTTTTCCGTTTTGGGTTTTCTTGATTGAGGAGACTCTGACTAAACAGTTTTTGGACAAAAGCTAATCATTAGTTTCTTGCCCTCCTACTTGTACAATAGTAATTTTGCTCCTACATTTTCCGCTTTGGAGACCAAATAAAAATGTTTTCCTGCTTATTTTAAAGGCAGGGCTTGTTCTTAGCGTGGAGTCAAAATGCAGGGTTTGCAAAAACGAACTGCTGCCATTTTACTTTTCGTTACGTTATCATTCGGGGGTATATTTTCTGTGCTTCCTTTTCCAGCTTATGGTGCTTTAAATAGCTGTGATGTCTTTAAAAAACTCTTCTGACCCCTTTCGATTGCCATTTTTTCATCTTCGAAGTTTACATTGACCATCCGAATATGCAAAAGTTTCATTGTATGCACTGCCTTCTCTTGTTTGTAGCTGGTGGGAAGCATTAATACAATGAGTATTCTGAGACATGGACTTGGAGAAAGTGCATGTTCTCTTACAATGATGAAGCTGAGTCGAGCTACTTTTGCTTCACTGATGCAAAGCTTAGATTTCGATCTTGAATCTGTTGTCACATTTTTGAACTTCACATCATGGAAGTCAGTGGCAAATTCATGAACACCAAAAGTAATCTTGTCGCAAATAAGGTAGGTAGACTTGAAAATGAGAAAGATTCGAGTTTGTGAAGAATGCTCGGATTGGAAGTGGTCCGGCAGATTATTAAATATGTATGTTATTTTCACTAATCGCGAAAAACACCAAAAGGTCTCTCTTAAAAACAAAGGCGTTCGTGCATTTTTCCTTTTCAGTTTGCTATGCATGAAACACTTCCTCGCTCAATCAAACGCAAACATGTAACTCGAACTTTTCACTGTTAAAATGCAAAATGTCAAGCGTGAGTTTCAGTGGAGCCAGACTAACTTTTTTAATCTAAAGGAGATAATTTATTTCTAGTCCCGGAACACGCAAAGCCGAAGAAATAAAACGATAAAATACTCTTTACTTTAC
>NC_090870.1:37010442-37037942 GCF_036669935.1 Montipora foliosa | reverse complement strand
ATCGGTCACGTCCGCATTTTGAAGATATCATATACTCATGGGTTTCATTGTTGTCATCATGATCTCTAAATACTCCGCTTTCATTAATTACTGATTAAGACCAATTGCTGCTTTGGTTAGGAGAAGGACATTGACTGCTGACATCTCTTATGTTCCATTCAATCCTTCACTTCAGCAAATACATTTTGCGTAATAATAAAGCAATGAAGGGTTAAGGCAGGTCTGCACAAATTTTTAAAGATCTGGTCTAAGAGGAACCATCTTCCACGAAATAATAACTGAATCCCAAATCTTCCAAAAACAAAACAGTTATGATGGTATAGGACACGTTTTATATGAGGTATAAAGAGAATCCGAATCTCCCTCATCTTCCCCCGGTCATATTATCTTATTTTTATCCAATCTTTATCCTCTAACTTTTGAGATGAATTTAGATTATTCTATAACGCAAATATTGAGCTTGTAGCTGAATATATCTTCATATTACCTACCCTGAATAGCTGTGCTTTCTCCAGATAGTCTGTGTTTGTAACCTTGTTTTTGATTTTGTACAAGTAAGTAGTATGACACCTATAGGTTGTCATGGTAATGGCTGATCATGATTAGCGCGAGCCAAGCTTCGAGCAACCTCGGCCTGCATACAGACTTTTAAGTGAATACACCAACAGCTGCGTTGCGTTCGTAACGTTCAATTCCACCTCCGATTGTGTCTTATGGCAACGCGCGAGAAAAAGCTTCCTTTCCTAACTAATCTTCTTTTAACCCTGTTTCCGGCATACGGCAAACGTCCGGCTGAAACTATTGCTCTTAACGAAGGTGACATATTTGTTGATTTATGTGTAGATTTGCGGGTTCATTTTCATTTTTTATTGCTTATGTCTTCATTTAGTATTAACCTGCTAACATTGTTGGCTTTTTGTTAGCTTCCAGGGACACTAAACGATAAAGACACAGCCAGTGAAAGTTAGTTAATAATAACGTTGTTTGTCTGCTCACAAATCCCGATTCTCCCTTTGCCTTTTCAAATAGACCATTTTGCAGTTCTGTGCTCAGTTACCAGGCCTTGAATAAAAGCGAGTCTGGAGTTGACCTTGCTTTGATTCAAACCTCACTGCTTTTCTTAGATAAATAGACATCGTTAGCATTACAACAACATGATTTACATAGGAAAAGCAATGAAGTTTGTATAAAAGCAAGGTCAACTCCAGCCTCGCTTTTACTCAAAGGCCTGGTAACTGAGCATAGAACTGCAAAATGGTTCTATTGGCCTGTAATTTCATTAGCCTTGATAAAGGAAAGGAACTTTATTTAAGTGTCTAGTCGTCCTAGCGCTGGAGCGCTAATTGGGGACACTGTAAACTGAAATTAATAATTAGCGCAAATCAAGTCAAATGTTGGTTTTTGAGGAGAGGGAAACCGGAGTACCCGGAAAAAAACTTCTCGGTGCAGAGTAGAGAACCAACAAAACTCGACCCACTTGTGACGCTGAGTCTGGTAATCGAAGCCGGACCACATTGGTGGGAGGCGAGTGCTCTCACCACTGCGCCATCCCCGCACCCCGTAAAGAAACCGAAAAACTAAAGAGAAAAGGACACAAAAGGAAAATTCTATCGCTAACTAGTTGATAAAACTGGTAACATTTTAATTTACTTTGTTTAGTAAAAACGTGGGTTTTAATATAATATAGAGGCTCCTAAGTAGTTGAATAGGAGTTGAAAGAAGTGTTTTTCCTCCCCCGGATTCGACTGGACTTAAAGGTAAAATAAGGTAGGGTAAACAATTTTGTTAGCATGCCTAGTAGAATTGAATCATGGCCGGGCGAGTCGAGGGGAATCTGAAAAAGGACACCGGGAAATGGGATTTGTACCACTATGTCTCCTTTGGGACCATCATGATATATTTATATTTTTCTGTCATTTCCCTCACGAAAAATTGTCTTCATATTCCAGGCCCTTTCGAGGAGACGACAGAAAATGATACGCGATCTTAGAACAAAATGAACGAAAATTGATTTACTTCATTTGAAACTGAGAGCTGCTCGCCGACCGGTTGGCTCAGTGGTTGAGCATCGGACTACTGTTCGGGGAGGTCACGGGATATTAAAACTCCGCCCGGACCAACACTTAGGGTATTTAAATAACTGAGTAGAAATGCTGCCTTTGTGATGACATCTGAAAATGGTTAGACATTCTAGTCTTCTCGGATAGAGGCGATAAAACCCTAGGGCCCGTCTAACAACACTTGTTAATTAATTCAGTGGGAAGTTAAAATGACCCCATACCCTATACGCGAAGAGTACGGCATGGAGTTCCCGGTGTTGTGGTCAGGCCTCAGTTCATTCATTCATGAGTTTGGTGAGATCGCGAATGGACTGATAGCGGCTGCCAGCGGGGCCTTTATATGCTGAGTCCGGTTTTCACGCATAGATTGGTTACTTGCAAAGCGCTTGAAATGTGTTAATAGAAAATACTCTATATAAATTGATAATCGTGTACAAAGACCATTCTAATTCTGTCGTTTGGTTTGTGCTTTCAAATGCCGTCCTGAGTATCATTTGCTTTTTTATACAGAGTTAGTACTACTAACTATGTTTTCATACATCCGATCCAAGGACATGCAAATACGTATGCAAAGGTGGTTATTTTATCTTGCAAAAAACCCCTGTACCGTTCAATTATATATTATCTTTCTCTTCTATCTTTCAGTGACTTCATTTTCACGCATTTCAGCAGGTAATTATATGTTCTTCATAAATCGATGAAAGTCATCCTACTACTGATAAACAATGCGCGAATGGTATATACTTGATCACTATAGGATTGTGAATGTAATTGAAGAGAATGTTTTATTAGGGCTGAATTAAGATCGTTTCGTCCTCTTTAGTTTTACTGCCAAAAAATGTGTGAATCTTTGGCATTTGTTTGTTGGAAAATGATTCTTTCGTTTCTTTGCACTTTTTAACAAGTGTGAGACTACGATGTGGTTCCTTTAATGGCAGCTCCTGTTAACCACAAAACACACAGAACCGATCAGACGTAGTCTTTCCTGCCCCATGTTTTAATGTCGACTGAATTTATTCCTAATGCACATTCAGTATTTGATTGGAGTACGTCGCGCTATTTAAAGTGGAACATTTGTACTTGGCCGTTTCGAATCGATGTAGTTATCTGACAACATTTCCTCTCCCGTGAACTAGCGTATGCCGGCAAGCAATTTGCAATGAAAGTTAAAATGGCAACCGTTTAATGCCATCATGGGGAAGTAAACAGTATGAAACAAAGATCACTTCAATGGGCTGGTCTGCATTTGCCTTTACCGAGGCATATTCTTCCTAAGGTAACAGCGTTAGTGGATGCATCTCGAAAGTATGGAACTTCACTGTGTCTCGAGGTCTTAAGGGGTCTTAACAGGCTGCTACCCGTTTTTGCATCATTACACATTTAATTTGATCTATTTGACACCTTCATAGACTGCGTGGACAAGTCTCCATGGTGTGCCGATGCTAATTCACATTCGCGGTGCGCATTTGACATTAGCTTCAAGCTGGAGTGCCGAAAGACTTGCGGCATCTGTGTAAGTAGTTTAATAGACTGTCGAATAAAGGAGAGAATATGAGTTCCGTTTACGCAAAACGGCAAACTTTAGGTGTAAAGTTGTCTTAAAGTTTATTTCGTGCCTTTTATTGCTGGTTATCGGAAAAATTTATATAAATAGAAAGAAGAGGCAAGACTGAGAGAAGTATTATTTCCGTGGTTTATGCCCAGCGGCAACCCTTGCCGTCTACTACCATCGCGAGTTTTAGTGTAATTTGAAAGCAATATTTCTTGTTTCCTTGGTTTACCCTTTCAGTGATGATCATGTTCTTTCCTCTCTCTACACTACCCCTTAGAGTCTCGTTCTTCATCTACTGGTTTTCCCCCCTCTCATTTCAAGTACCTGGTTTTTTCCATTATTAGCTTGCTCTACATGACAGCCCGGATATAACAATCAAGGATGAAAACGATACGCCGATATTACGAGAAAATGAAGGTAAACTGATTTCTATAATTTGAAACTGAAAGATGCTCGCCGACCGGTTGGCTCAGTTGGTTGAGCATCGGACTACTGTTCGTGGGAGGTCACGGGTTAAAAAACTCCGCCCGGACCAACACTTAGGGTCTTTAAATAACTGAGGAGAAATTGCTGTCCTTGTATGACATCTGCAAATATTTATTAGTCTTCGGGCTGATAAGGACGATAAACCGTAGGCCCCGTCTAACAACACTTGTTGATTAATTCATTGGGACGTTATAAAGACCCCATACCCTATACTCGAAGGGTACGGTATGGAGTTCACGGTGTTGTAGTCAGGCCTCAATTCATCCATGGGTTGGGCTGGTGAGATCGCTAATGGGCGGACATCGGCTGCCAGCGACGCCTGTATATGCTAATGTCTGGTTTCACACATAGATTGGTTACTTGCAAAGCGCACTTGAACATGTTAATAGACAATGCGCTATATAAATCATTACCGTTACAATGACTATTCTCATTCTGTCGTTTTCTTTGTGCTTTGAAATGACTTGTATGAGTATCAGTTGCTTGTTTTATACATCCGACCCTAGGAAGTGCAAATACCTATGCAAATGTAGTTATTTCAACTTGCAAAACTCCCCTGTACCGTTCAATTATATGATTACCTTTCTCTTCTATCCTTCATATCCATTCAGTTTAGCAGGTAATTATATGTTCTTCATAAATCGATGAAAGTCATCCTACTTCTGATAAACAATGCGCGAATGTGCTTAGTTGATTACTAGGATTGTAATGTAATTGAAGGGAATGTTTTTTTTTGGGCTTAATTAAGAACGCCTCGTCATCTTTAGTTTTACTGCCAAAAAATGTCTGAATGTTTGGCATTTGTTTGTTGAAAAAATGTTTCTTTCGTTTCTTTGCACCTTTTAAAAAGTGTGAGACTGCGATGTGGCTGCTTTAATGGCTCCTGTTAACCACAAAACCGATTAGACGTAGTCTTTTCTGTCCTAAGTTTTAATGTCAACTGAATTTATTCCTAATGAACATTCAGTATTTGATTGGAGTACGTCGCGCTATTTAAAGTGGAACATTTGTACCTTGGCCGTTTCGAATCGATGTAGTTATCTGACAACATTTCCTCTCCCCTGAACTAGGCGTATGCCGGCAAGCAATTTGCAATGAAAGTTAAAATGGCAATCGTTTAATGCCATCATGGGGAAGTAAACTGTATGAAACAAAGATCACTTCAATGGGCTGGTCTGCATTTGCCTTTACCGAGGCATATTCTTCCTAAGGTAACAGCGTTAGTGGATGCATCTCGAAAGTATGGAACTTCACTGTGTCTCGAGGTCTTAAGGGGTCTTAACAGGCTGCTACTTGTTTGCATCATCACACATTTAACTTGATATATTTGACACCTTCATAGATATATTTGAGGACTTCACAGGCTGCATGGACAAGTCTCCATCGTGCGCCGATCCTAAGGCGCATCGTTGGTGCACAGGGGATGTCAAGTTCTCGTTGCAGTGCCCAAAGACTTGCGGCACATGTGTAAGTTTAATACACTGTCTAATAAGCGAGAGAATAAGAGTTCCGTTGACGCAAAACGGCAAACGTTAGGTGTAAAGTTGTCTCAAAGCTTATTTCATGCTTTTTGTCGCTGGGTATCGAAAAAAAAAAAATTATTTAAAGATAAAAAAAAAAAAACAAGACTGAGAGAATTATTATTTCCGTGGTTTATGCCCAGCGGCAACCCTTGCCGTCTACTACCATCGCGAGTTTTAGTGTAATTTGAAAGCAATATTTCTTGTTTCCTTGGTTTACCCTTTCAGTGATGATCATGTTCTTTCCTCTCTCTACCCTACCCCTTAGAGTCTCGTTCTTCATCTCCTGTTTTCCCCCCTCTCATTTCAAGTACCTGGTTTTCCATTATTAGCCCGATCCACATGACAGCCCGGATATAACAATCAAGGATGAAAACGATACGCCGATATTACGAGAAAATAAAGGTAAACTGATTTCTATAATTTGAAACTGAAAGATGCTCGCCGACCGGTTGGCTCAGTTGGTTGAGCATCGGACTACTGTTCGTGGGAGGTCACGGTTAAAAAACTCCGCCCGGACCAACACTTAGGGTCTTTAAATAACTGAGGAGAAATTGCTGTCCTTGTATGACATCTGCAAATATTTATTAGTCTTCGGGCTGATAAGGACGATAAACCGTAGGCCCCGTCTAACAACACTTGTTGATTAATTCATTGGGACGTTATAAAGACCCCATACCCTATACTCGAAGGGTACGGTATGGAGTTCACGGTGTTGTGGTCAGGCCTCAATGCATCCATGGGTTGGGCTGGTGAGATCGCTAATGGGCGGACATCGGCTGCCAGCGACGCCTGTATATGCTAATGTCTGGTTTCACACATAGATTGGTTACTTGCAAAGCGCACTTGAACATGTTAATAGACAATGCGCTATATAAATCATTACCGTTACAATGACTATTCTCATTCTGTCGTTTTCTTTGTGCTTTGAAATGACTTGTATGAGTATCAGTTGCTTGTTTTATACATCCGACCCTAGGAAGTGCAAATACCTATGCAAATGTATGTAGTTATTTCAACTTGCAAAACTCCCCTGTACCGTTCAATTACATGATTACCTTTCTCTTCTATCCTTCATATCCATTCAGTTTAGCAGGTAATTATATGTTCTTCATAAATCGATGAAAGTCATCCTACTTCTGATAAACAATGCGCGAATGGTGCTTAGTTGATTACTAGGATTGTAATGTAATTGAAGGGAATGTTTTTTTTTGGGCTTAATTAAGAACGCCTCGTCATCTTTAGTTTTACTGCAAAAAAATGTCTGAATGTTTGGCATTTGTTTGTTGAAAAATGTTTCTTTCGTTTCTTTGCACCTTTTAAAAAGTGTGAGACTGCGATGTGGCTGCTTTAATGGCTCCTGTTAACCACAAAACCGATTAGACGTAGTCTTTTCTGTCCTAAGTTTTAATGTCAACTGAATTTATTCCTAATGAACATTCAGTATTTGATTGGAGTACGTCGCGCTATTTAAAGTGGAACATTTGTACCTTGGCCGTTTCGAAATCGATGTAGTTATCTGACAACATTTCCTCTCCGTGAACTAGGCGTATGCCGGCAAGCAATTTGCAATGAAAGTTAAAATGGCAATCGTTTAATGCCATCATGGGGAAGTAAACTGTATGAAACAAAGATCACTTCAATGGGCTGGTCGGCATTTGCCTTTACCGAGGCATATTCTTCCTAAGGTAACAGCGTTAGTGGATGCATCTCGAAAGTATGGAACTTCACTGTGTCTCGAGTTTTAAGGGGTCTTAACAGGCTGCTACTTGTTTGCATCATCACACATTTAACTTGATATATTTGACACCTTCATAGATATATTTGAGGACTTCACAGGCTGCATGGACAAGTCTCCATCGTGCGCCGATCCTAAGGCGCATCGTTGGTGCACAGGGGATGTCAAGTTCTCGTTGCAGTGCCCAAAGACTTGCGGCACATGTGTAAGTAGTTTAATACACTGTCTAATAAGCGAGAGAATAAGAGTTCCGTTGACGCAAAACGGCAAACGTTAGGTGTAAAGTTGTCTCAAAGCTTATTTCATGCTTTTTGTCGCTGGGTATCGGAAAAAAAAAAATTATTTAAAGATAAAAAAAAAAACAACAGTGAGAGAATTATTATTTCCGTGGTTTATGCCCAGCGGCAACCCTTGCCGTCTACTACCATCGCGCGAGTTTTAGTGTAATTTGAAAGCAATATTTCTTGTTTCCTTGGTTTACCCTTTCAGTGATGATCATGTTCTTTCCTCTCTCTACCCTACCCCTTAGAGTCTCGTTCTTCATCTCCTGGTTTTTTCCCCCCTCTCATTTCAAGTACCTGGTTTTCCATTATTAGCCCGATCCACATGACAGCCCAGATATAACAATCAAGGATGAAAACGATACGCCGATATTACGAGAAAATGAAGGTAAACTGATTTCTATAATTTGAAACTGAAAGATGCTCGCCGACCGGTTGGCTCAGTTGGTTGAGCATCGGACTACTGGTCGTGGGAGGTCACGGGATCAAAAACGCCGCCCGGACCAACACTTAGGGTCTTTAAATAACTGAGGAGAAATTGCTGTCCTTGTATGACATCTGCAAATATTTATTAGTCTTCGGGCTGATAAGGACGATAAACCGTAGGCCCCGTCTAACAACACTTGTTGATTAATTCATTGGGACGTTATAAAGACCCCATACCCTATACTCGAAGGGTACGGTATGGAGTTCACGGTGTTGTGGTCAGGCCTCAATTCATCCATGGGTTGGGCTGGTGAGATCGCTAATGGACGGACATCGGCTGCCAGCGACGCCTGTATATGCTAATGTCTGGTTTCACACATAGATTGGTTACTTGCAAAGCGCACTTGAACATGTTAATAGACAATGCGCTATATACATCATTACCGTTACAATGACCATTCTAATTTCTGTCGTTTTTTCTTTGTGCTTTTGAAATGACTTGTATGAGTATCAGTTGCTTGTTTTATACATCCGACCCTAGGAAGTGCAAATACCTATGTAAAAATGGTTATTTCAACTTGCAAAACTCCCCTGTACCGTTTAATTATATGATTACCTTTCTCTTCTGTCCTTCATATCCATTCAGTTTAGCAGGTAATTATATGTTCTTTATAAATCGATGAAAGTCATCCTACTACTTCTCATAAACAATGTACGAATGGTGCATAGTTGATTACTAGGATTGTAATGTGATAATTGAAGGGAAATTTTTTTTTTGGGCTTAATTAAGAACGCCTCGTCATCTTTAGTTTTACTGCCAAAAAATGTCTGAATGTTTGGCATTTGTTTTTTGGAAAATGATTCTTTCGTTTCTTTGCACTTTTTAAAAAGTGTGAGACTGCGATGTGGCTGCTTTAATGGCTCCTGTTAATCACAAAACCGATTAGACGTAGACGTAGTCTTTCCTGCCCCAAGTTTTAATGTCAACTGAATTTATTCCTAATGAACATTCAGTATTTGATTGGAGTACGTCGCGCTATTTAAAGTGGAACATTTGTACCTTGGCCGTTCGAATCGATGTAGTTATCTGACAACATTTCCTTTCCCGTGAACTAGGCGTATGCCGGCAAGCAATTTGCAATGAAAGTTAAAATGGCAACCGTTTAATGCCATCATGGGGGGAAGTAAACTGTATGAAACAAAGATCACACTTCAATGGGCTGGTCTGCCTTTGACTTTACCGAGACATATTCTTCTAAGGTAACAGCGTTAGTGGATGCATCTCGAAAGTATGGAACGTCACTGTCTCTCGGTCTTAAGGGGTCTTAACAGGCTGCTACTTGTTTGCATCACCACACATTTAACGTGATATATTTGACACCTTCATAGATATATTTGAGGACTTCACAGGCTGCATGGAAAAGTCTCCATTGTGCGCCCATCCTAGGGCAAGTCAATGGTGCAAAAAGGATATCAAGTTCGCGTCGGAGTGCCGAAAGACTTGCGGCACATGTGTAAGTAGTTTAATACACTGTCTAATAAGCGAGAGAATAACAGTTCCGTTGACGCAAAACGAAACGTTAGGTGTAAAGTTGTCTCAAAGCTTATTTCATGCCTTTTTGTCGCTGGGTATCGAAAAAAAAAATTATGTAAAGATAAGGAAAAGGCAAGACTGTGGGAATTATTATTTCCGTGGTTTATGCCCAGCGGCAACGCTTGCCGTTTACTACCTTAGCGAGTTTGAGTGTAATTTGAAAGCAATATTTCTTGTTTTCTTGGTTTACCCTTTCAGTGATGATCATGTTCTTTCCTCTCTCTACCCTACCCTTTAGAGTCACTTTCTTCATCTCCAGGTTTTCCCCTCTCTCATTTCAACCAGCTGGTTTTTCATTTTTAGGTTTTAAAAGGCTGATTATTAGAAGATCATTCAAGATGGAATTCTGATTTTACTTTGCATTCTATTGTAGAAGTGATAGAGATTAAGGGCTCAATAAAACTAAACGTTGCTGGACTTAACTGATTAGAGTGTAATATGAAGTGCTAGTTTTCTACCCCATATGAACCATGTGAGCGTTAGCCCTACTAATGGAAATGGGCCTACACAAGGACAGAGAAAAACTCTGACCTGGGTGGGAATTGAACCCACGACCCTCGGGCTAGATCACTGCTGCTCTACCGACTGAGCTACAAGGTCAGACGGGAGCAGGCCGTGGGAACTGAAGATGTTAAAGTCACGGCAATGAACATGTACAAGTACAAGGAAGGGTTACATTTTTGCAAACGTTGGCCGTGTAGCACTTATATGGGTCTTATATTTCAGCTGAATTAACTGATTAGAGTGTAATGTGAAGTGCTGGTTTTCTACCCCATATGAACCATGTGAGCGTTAACTTAGCTCTACTAATGGAAATGGGCCCACACAAGGGGTAGAAAACTAGCACTTCACATTGCACTCTAATCAGTTAAGTCTCAGTGTTGAAATATAAGTGCTACACGGCCAACGTTTGCAAAACGTAACCCTTCCTTGTACTTGTGAACGTAGCTAGGGCGAGTGAAAACCACGTTTTCTTTTTTTCAGTACTCCTTGCCGACATTACGTTAATGGAATTCTTTTATTGTTTTCTTTTTGCTGTCACCCACAAAACGTCGCGGTTAAAAGCATCTCGCTCAAAACCGTCAATCGTCTCCGCAATGATCCCGAAACTAGCAAGAAATTTTGTTTATCACCAATTATTCAAAGACGACAAAAACATAGCAAACTTTCTTGTTAGAAGTTCACTTAAGTCTGTCAGTTAACCAAGTACTTTCAAATGCGCGCGAACACGATGCAAGGCGATTAAAATATATACGCCTTATTTTCAAAATGGCTGCCATTTTAGTATTCTTTTGTTTGATTGTAAATTGCCCCTTTTTGCCTCGTTCAAGGTTAAATATCTTTTAAAATTTACGTTTGAAAGCAGGCCAAAAGGGCCAATTTGCAAGGGAACAAAAGAATACTAAAATGGGGGCATTTTGGAATAAGGTGTCTATACAGACCGTTTTACGTGCAGCTCTCCAATGTCATCTATTACATAACCTGCACACCATGCAAAATGGTCTATTTAGGCGAAAGAACGAAGAAACTGGGAGACCCCTTACGCGATTGTCTTTGAAATGTAGAAAGAAATGACAAAGACGAGTCGAAACCAGTTGCACACCACTTCAATGTTCCTAACCACTCCACCCATAACATGACTAGTTGTGGCCTATCACTACATCTCGTTAACACAAAAATTTGTTTTTCAAATAGCTACAATCAACCCTCACGGAAATTCTCACGGAATTAATGAACGATTTTCATTTAATTAACCATTCGTGTATTGATGTCCACCAATGGCAAAGCTCCTAGACCTCCTTTACAGGACACAAATTACCCACAATTCTTTATATCACACTGACAAAGTAACTATGTACAAAGTGTCAACGCTGGAAAACGCTATCTCAAAAATAGCCCTTATCGGAGTAATCAGCGGTTTTGCCATATCACTCCGTCACTTTTTAGCCTGCAATGGTTGCCTCTGCGATATCGAGTTGACTTTAAAATCTGCCTCTTGACCTTCAAAGCAATAGATAGGTCTGCACCCAGCTACCTTAGGGAGTTAGTAGTGGTCAGGCCTAGGAGAATCGCTACCGTTTCAGATCTTCCAATTCTGCTTTACATGGCGAATGGAATCACACAAAAAAGATTCTAGGTGACAGGGCATTCGCAGTCGTAGCTCCTAGACTATGGAACCCTCTCCCAGAAGAGCTGCGAAGCAAGAGTGATATAAACGATTTCAAACGCCACCTTAAAGCTCCCTTTTTTACCAAAGCATTTTTAACACCTTAGTCGGACTGGTCTTAGCTTGCTTTGTTCTTATTTTATCACAATTGCATTTTAATGCATCTATCATACTAGTCCTCATACTTGGATTTCATTTAGTATTCACTGGCCTCGTTGATTTCTTTCAAGTTCTATTTATTCACAGTGTAATGCGCATTTTCATCAAACTGTTTGTTAACCTGCGCAATAGAAGTAATTTATTATTATTTATTATTATTTATTATTTATTATTATTATTATTATTATTATTATTATTATTATTATTATTATTATTATTATTATTATTATTATTATTTGTAATATTGATATCCTTCCCTTTACAATTTTTGAAACTTGCCGCGGACTGTGTCTAGGCAATACTTTCTAAACTATAAGTATATGTGTATCTCAGTGTCTCAATCTATAGAATTTCTTGATGACTTCACAATTTTGTGTGAGGATCTATTTCTGGCAGTTGGTTAGGAGTTTGTTGGTTTCGTTCTTGTGGGCTAGGTTCCGGAAGTTCTTTCTCTAGGGTGCTGTTGAAATCTCCCAAGATGTTAAACACTGTATTGGTTTGCTTCATCTCGTAGTTTTCCAGGTACTTTCTCTTCTTATACTCATCCCTGTCCTGTCGTTGATTTGTTCTACATTGCACATAGTTCCTTCCACAAGTATGATTTTTCTTTTTTTTCTTATCCATTCTCTGGTGCTTTATCTATGTAGATGGCTCTATCACAGAGTATTTTAGCTTGGTCATTTTCAATACTGCTTTTGGGGATAGTTTTGTTTATACCAGGCTTTGGAGTCATGATCGTTTTCCATGCTGTATAATGATAATAGGAAGTGGTATATCGGTCTTAACATTTTATAATGTTTTGACTTATAGATTGTTTGGGCTATAGCAGAGAGCAGCCACATAATAGATGTGGGATGGTTTCTTCTGCACTGTGGCACAGCGTGCATGTTATCTAATCCTCGTTCTTGTTGTTTCTTTACTCAGTATACTTTTGTAGGGACCAGTTGTTTTACGATGCTAGTGTGTATGCTGTGGTTTAATTTTGGTTTTGGTTTGAAAAGTTCTTTTTTTTTCAAAACCAGTTTAAATGTTTAAAACTGGTTTAACTTTCTTATGCGCATTTTAACATATTCGGATATCTTTCTGTAATTTACTTTTATGTAAGTATGTATAAAATAAACGAGAGAAATCATTTTAAGATTTTGATGATGGATTGCTGTCTCTGATGCTATCAAAGACAATAATGTTATTATTTATTGCATGTGAACAATAATTTTTAGTGTTTTGGGTTAAATGTTCAGCTTAGTGATGAGGGGTTAGGCACTTATTTTGAAAGGCGACTTTACATGTAAGGTTACGGACACTGCCTGCACTTTAGTAATTAGGGTTAAGCTCTCAATTAGGTTTACACACTTATTTAAAACGGTTAGCATTTCAGGAGGTGTATGAGAACTACAGACTGCCTTCAAATAGCGCTGATAAACAGTATTTAAATCTGCAAAGCACCCATTTCAAATAGCGCCGAGAAGCAGTATTTAAGTCTAAGCACCCAATTTAAAACGGATAGCTTTTACTGCGAGTTACATACATACATACTTTATTGCATAGCTCCCCCCTGGGGGCTCTTCCGCCATACATGAATATGAAATATTAAATTACAAAAACAAGAGATCTTCGTTTACAGCAGAGATAACGTCTTGAACTTTGTTTGACGGGAACCCGAGGAAGATTTTTGTGTCATCCACATAGCCCATAGGCTTGCAGTGTTTTGGGACTCGAAGGAGATCATTTACATATAATGCAAACAGTACTGGGCCCAAGATGGATCCTTGCGGTACTCCGACTGTTAGGGTAGAGGGCTGGACAAGGTATCCTGAATCTTAACGACTTGTTGACGTTGTGACAAATAGCTCTCAAACCAGGCACACGCTAATTCCGATAAACCAACGTTGCGAAGTTTGCGCAACATCAAGTCATGTCGAATACTATCAAAAGCTTTGGACATATCCAAGAGAACAATAACAGACATCTTTCTGTGATCCATGTTATTTAGCAGTTCGTCTGTGAAATAGAGTAATGAGGTTTCGGTTGAGTGAAATTTTCTGTTTCCGCTTTTGCATTGATGTATTATATTGCTTGAGTCGAGGAAATTGACAAGCTGTGAGTGAGCTGCTCTTTCACATACTTTAGATAAAATAGGTAGTAGTGAAATTGGTCTTGTGTTGGCAGGCTCCTCACTGTCCCCTGATTTGAGAATTGGAACAATTTCTGCTTTCTTCCATTGAAGTGAAGTGGAAAACTGCCCAAAGAAAAGGAGTCATTTATAAGACTAGTTAGGATAGGAGCTATGACTGGTGAACTATCTTTCAGAATTTTTGCATTTACTTTATCGCAACCGGGAGCTTTGTTAGACGGTAAACTCCTAATAATCCTGCACACATCGCCCGTAGTGATGGAACGAAACGTAAACAAGGTAGTATTATTTTGACCAGAGCTGTGAATGGATTCACACGGATGAATTCCCTCAGTGCCTCGAATGTTGAGATTGTGTTCTTTAGCAAGATTCGTGGCTTTCAAAGCTGTCACTTTTCCCACATTAGCATAAAATTCATTGAGTTTATTTGCCAGAAGGAGTGGATTTTCAACAGCGGCTAATGGAGCGTTTTTCTTGGAAGACAACGGTTAAGAATTTTCCAGATCGAGTTGGAGTTTCCATTCGATTTTAAAATTTCAGAACGAACATGTTCTTTTTCAGCAAGCTTGATTTCCCGTTTGACTTCCTGACGAAAAAAAAAGCGATAAGCATTCCAGTGTAATTTGTCGTTGGTTTTCATCGCCTTTTTATGCCACATATCACGCGTGTTCATTAGTCCTTTGATCTCTGGTGTAATGAATGGATTAGGCCTTGAATTTATCCTGATTCGTTTGATGGGGGGCGTGCTCGTCACCAAGACCTGAAGAAAAAGGCAGTTAAAGGCGTTTACTTGATCGTCAGGATCATCAAAAAAATATTAGCTATATGGAAGGGAACATTTGCCAAATCATCAATAAAGCCATTGCGATCGTAGTTTTTATATGTTCTCGTGGTTACAAATGTGTTCCGTGGCCTTAGTGTCTTAAACTTGAGTGTTAAGCTCACCAAACTATGATCGCTAATTGCAGACTGTATCACATCGCAAGCGTAGATAATATTTTCGTTTCGTAGTCAGAGCAACATCGATGAGTGATTCAGAATTTTCGGTTACTCTTGTTGCGGTCTTAACGAGTTGTGTTAGGCCAAACGTCGAGCAAAAGTTGATCAACGCGCGACCCCCAGGATCAGTTGTTGTTCCAGAACATTACAGTTAAGATCTCCAAGGATTAGCACATTTAAGCCACGTAGCAAAGAGTCAACAAACGTCTTGCTTAAGTCTTCTAAGAAATCTATTGGGGCATCCGGTGGTCTGTAAACTGTGCAGAGAAGAAAAGATTTAAATTTCTTATACTGTACATTCATCCAAAGCTGTTGAAAATTGGATTCAGACATTGAGGACCATTTTTCAATCACCGAGGCCTTATAAATGTTTTTTACGTAAACAAGTAATCCGCCACCTCTCTTGTGTAGCCCTCGATCTTGCCTGAAAGTCGTATATCCTGGAATAAGAATATCCGCGTCACATATTGTAGAGTCCAACCACGACTCAGAAATTGTAAAAATGTCGTACTTGTTATTGATAATCATGTCTTTAAGAGGTGGAAATTTTCCCGAGACGCCACAGAGCGTACATTAAGATGGGCGACGGACATGAGATGTTTTCGATTCTTCGTTGCTTGATTTCTGGTCGATTTATTGCCTTGATTTGTAGTTTCGTTGCTGCCAGCTTCTCCTCGTGTGGAGGGCCCAGGTTGCGGGTGAATGTCCCATGGTCGTTTGGCCACGTTTAGACCATTTGCAAATGGGAGACCTTAGCTGTTGACACCGCGACGAAATTAGGTTATTAGAACGACGAGTTAGGGTTATTCTGCCCTCTCCAAGTGTCAGACACTACATTCCAGGTAAGGGATTGGCACGCATTGTAGTGATTGGAGTAATCAGTTATTTGCAGTGTTTAAATTAATTAATCTCAAACAACCGTTGTCTTGGTTTTGGGTTAAGGGCCCACAGACGGATTTTTTCGCGCGTTGCTAAGGAAGTGAAATTTTACTTCCGGTAACTGACGTCATCATATCGTGAGCTGACCAGAAAACCCACTCACAAGCAAAAATCACCACACGAACTATTCTTTGCATTGAAGGTTTTTCCTCGCCCTTCCTCGCGCTCGTTCTCAGATCAACTGCGCATGCGTAAACGAACTGACTTCCGGTTTGAGAAAACCACTGCCCACCGGTGGCTCGGTTGTTTGAGCACCGGGCTGCCCTATGGGAGGTCGTGAGTTCGACTCCGGCCGGACCAACACTCAGGGTCATTAAATAACTGAGGAAAAAGTGCTGCCTTGTAATTACATCCGCAAATGGTTACATCCGCAAATGGTTAGAATATCTTCCATTTTCAATGGTCTTCTCGGCTAAGGACTTTTTTAAACCGTATGGGTATTTCCGTCTCACAAATATCTTTCCATTTTTTCCGGCGGTACAAATTTCAAACCACTTCTTTCACATGTAGGAGGTAAAAGGGGTTTAGTTTGTAAAGAAGCTGTACGTGCATATTTGTGTCAGTGAGGACGTGAAATAAAGAAAAGCGTTTATCAACTGAGTAAACATGTTGATGGTAAATTGACCACTGTAAAGAAACTTGATTTTCTGTAAAGAAATTTGAAACGTTTCGCGTGTTGGCCCTTCGTCAGAGCTAAACCCTTTTGTCTTTCAAAAGTAGGAATACTTTTCACAATGAAACAACAGTAATATTCTTTAATCATTCCTTTGGCAACATAACTTCTATAATACAAGATTCATAAACATTTGTCTCTGAGTAAGTAACTACATTACCATTAAACGTAACAATGGTATTATTTGTACTGTTACAATATTAATAAACTAGTTTATCTTGAACGAAAATTAGTTACTCATTTTGCAGAATGGCCTGTTTACAAGCTGGATGTAAAGGAAATTTCTTTGAAATAATTGAAAATAAGGTTAGTAGCACTGCACAGGTTGAATGTTATAGGAGAAATAAGTCATTGGACTTCTCCAAACTTGGTCACTACTCTGGTTCTCGATCTCAATTATTTTTTCCTAAAAGAATATTGGGGTACAAGGATGACATTTTACATCAAGTCGATCGCTATCAAGGAGAGGAATTGTTGGAACTGCCATTGGTTTTTAGGCATTTTCTGTGCATGAATGGATATGTTGACAACTTTCTGGCTGCTTTCTGCATAATTTCTTGAAGCCACGTTCCGTAACTTGCTGTTAGCTGTGAGAAATTCGACTGTGTGCTCGGGACAAGACTTGAAACAGTTCCGTTTTGCGGTTGCTGTAAGCGGATTTCCTTCGAGCTATAATCTGTTGTTCCCTTTTGTTAATTGTTTCCTGAAAGGCGGAGTTGCTTCTCTATTTTTCCTTTCAAGAAATGTTTGGCCTTGTTGTAAAAAGCATCTTCTAAATACCAATTTTTTTTCTGAATCTTTTTTCTTAAGGTGGCCTCTATTTCTCTGTAGAAATCGATTTCATTTAAGCAATTGCATCAATTGCTTGAGTTGTCAAGTGGATTAAGGAGTAGGCAGCAGATCTAGAGGTAGGGAGTGCAATATCAAGTTCTGGTGAGTATACAGAAAAGTCTTGAATTATAGGAAATGTTTGTGTGAGTAGGGTTGTGTGGAGGGGGTGGGAATAAGGGGGGGGGGGGGGATTGTGAAAGAAGGGTGGGGTAGGATAGAGGTACTGGAGAGGATCAGGGAGGGGTAGGTGAGTAGAAGGGATGAAAAGATATCTAGTTCCTTTTAAACCCCTAAAAAAACCAAGCCCCAGTTTTCTTTTTAATTACACGCCCCGCCCCCCTCCCCCCCCCCAAAAAAAAATGCCTTCTAGTCTTTTTGTCAATGTGGTTGCACGTTCTTTTATTATATCATCATCATCATCATCATCATCATCATCATCATCATTATTATTATTATTATTATTATTATTATTATTATTATTACTATGCGTATATGATGCTATGGCGACCTGTCGTGGCGCATTCCCAGTCTTCACTTCAGATCGTGAACTATGGCACTTACATGGTGACAGTTAACGCGTTAGGTGCTGTTTTTCATATGATACTCATTGGAATACTAGCTAGATCATTTGTGCATGTGCAGAACAAAGATCGCCTCAGTGAAAAATGGAAACCGTATGGGTGCAGCCTCACTTTGAGTGAGGGATCTAAAGGCCTGCTTCAGCAGTATGGTGATGAAGTTCCCAAATGAGGTGGGAGCTGGCTAGGACACAGCCCTGCTTTGCCCTGCTTCGAATGTTGAATGCCGTAGAAATAGAGCCACCGTGCCAACAGAGCTTTTCTTTACTCGAACGAGAAAGAAAGGACTCTGCAGAAATCATGTCAACTCAGTCTTTATTGAGTATGTGCAAGCCGTTGCTTGGAGACAGTTTCAAATCCTGGCCAAGTCTCGATCGCACTCCTAGACACCATATTGATTTTGGTACTGAAGGCTCAATTTTGACCTTCGCCTTGTCAAGAATATGATGCGCGCGCTGCCTAAACCGGTTTGACCGGAGTGACTAGCCCAGAAACTTGGGCTGCGGCGACTTAAAAGACTTAACACGATTTTTGCAGAGCTCTTTTGCTCGCCCTATGGTGAGTTTTAGAGAGGCTCTGCTCGTATGGTGAAGTAGAGCCACCAAACACCACAAATCCTTTCATGTTGTTATAGAAAGATTTGCTGACACACAGTAGCTTCAGAAGGCAGCCGATATTGGAGAGGATCTTGAATATGCCGTCTTTGTTCACTGGGTCAAAGGCCTCGGTGAGGTCAGTGAAGGACATGTATAGTGGCAGTCTCTGCTCTCTGCATTTCTCTTATAGTTGTCTGATGGCGAAGATCATGTCAATGGTGACGTTTGGCGCGGATTTACAGGGTCAATGAAACACAATCACGACAAAACATTCAACAACAACTGTTAAGAATCCCAACTGTCCGGAGTCAAGCTAGTTGGCTATTTACAAGTGCAGCTGAGAAGTTGAACCAGGGACTACCTGGAACAGTTTCAACCAGTGATCAGAACGTGTCTTGGACCCGGGATCCCCGGATCTCAAGGCAAGCGCCCTAACCACTGGGCCACACTGCCTCCTAAAACCCAGGCCAAGACTCCACCGCGACTTTAGGTAAACTCTTTGCGCAAGCACCTGAAGACCCTTCTGGACAACGTCTCTTGAAGAGTTGTCCAATGATGCTGAGAAGTGAGATGCCTCGGAGTGACGATGTTTGCGTGACTCATATCGTGTGGCACCTCCCTTTCCCTCAATCAAAAGAAGAAGATTTTATAAAGCTCAGTGAAGGCATCACCTTTGCAGCATTTCAACCTCTGCTGGAAAACCACCCTTTCATGGGGCCTTTACGGATGCGAGTGAACCCAGGGCCTCTTTCATCTCCTTCTCCTTGGGTTTTCTATCTAGCTCCTCTAGCACAGGCAAGCACTAGATTGCGTTCAGGGCCTCTTCAATCACCACATTTTCTCTGAATAGATCGGAGTACTGTTCTACACAGAGCTCTATCTGTTTTTCTCTTACATCACCTGTAGCAGATTTCAAGGGGGTTAATACTGAATAGGGAAAAGCACCACCTTGATACCCTCATACATTAAAGTTGCCTTAAAGTTGTCTGTGCGATTCAGCAACAGCGCAACAGTCTGAATGCTTCTGCAGAGCTCCAGCCAGTAGTCATTGGCACATTGTCTAGCGCATCGCTGTACAATACTGCGTGCAGCCTGGAATGCCTTCAAGTTGCGCTCGTTACGGCAAGATTGTTATGCAGTCGTCAGTGCTTTCAGTCTTTTTCGCTTCTGGTGCCATCTTCTCTACAAGCGCTAACAACCAGACTTTAAAGTGCTCCTCTAAACCAAAGGCGGAAATAGCTGCGCTGTGGACTGCATCCCTGAAGTGTTTCTAATTATCTTTCTCCAACACTTCATGAAAGGAGTTTGGGAGGGATTTCTCAAATGTGATTATGAACTATGCCACTCTCTGCTCTGCTTATCATGTGTCTCGCTAGTATCGATGCTCGGTTTTCCTTCTGTCTTCTGTAATTAAAAATTTAACTTTTACTTCCATCAGTTAATGGCCATAACTACGCACTCCCTACATAAGTCATTGCTACCTTGCAAATGGACAGTTGCGCCGACGTAATTGTAACGATAATTGTAACGATGGACTCACTTCGTCAGCATCTGAGTAATGCATAAAGGTCACCATATACTGCAAGTTTTCCATCTATTTACGCATTTAGAAAACGAGAAAACGCAGAAGAACGGAAAGATGACAAAGCAAAGCCTGCCTACTAGACGTTCGAAAAATATTCTAAAATTCAAGATAATAAAAACATTCCAATCAAATTTTCCTCTTATGTTTGGCTCTTAAAACATCCTCGTATGTTTATTCTATTATTGCAAATAAAGGTATCTGGAAACGTAGGCTTGATAAGTTTCCCCAAAATATTCTGCTTTACGTGTCTTACGTATAAGCTTTAATTTCCCAGACGGAGGGACTGACGAGTACTTTAAAACTACTTTAAGCGATCAATTGACAAGAAATCCCTGTAAGTAGACCATATCGAGAACCACAAAGAAAGAGGATTTATTCATTTTTGTTTTCTCACGGCAACCGCCATGAAAAGAATTCACGCAAACAAACACACAAAAAGGGTAACAGGGGGAGCATTGTGCTACAACAGCGCCGAGGTGATAAAGTTTGCCATATCGGAAGATTTCTCTTGAATACTCGAGAATGAATACTCAACAATGTCGCTCGTTGTAATTCGTTAAATCGAGAATCATATACTCACTCTTTTTTTTTTTCGAGACTTGTTTTCTCTATTCTCAATTGTATTCGTGCACTTCAACCAATGTTTTGTTCGGGGGAATGCATGATAGACTGTAAGGCCACGAGCAAACTAAGAACAACAGAGACTTAGATCACATATCTTTACTAGCATATAACAGTTATTAAGCAGACGTGTCAAAAACATACTTTAAACGTGTCATTCTTTGAAAGTTGTTTGAAAGAAAAATGGAGATGTTCAAGTTCATCCTGTTTTCACTTTGCTTTCAGTTCCCTTTGAAGGTAGGATTTAATTGTCAAGCTTGGGTGACCTTGGGTACGAGCTTTCTCCTGCTCACGAATATTCTCTTGTTCTTAGCACCTTTGCGTCTGCATTTGCGGTCGGCATTGTTGTGTTGCTGGTAAGAGCTCATTCTTCGGTTGATTGAATTCCCGGGATGGAATCTTTGGCTCTGTTCTGGAAAAATTAATGGCCGCATTTGAACGTCCAAGTGGTAATAAACACGTAAGCGAATTCCTAACGTGCATATATCCACGATTAAAACGAAAGATGCGGGAGCTTGTTGCTTAACTCGATTCATCATAGCTTTCATCATGGATTTTATTCAGTCTTGTAACAGATTGAATATTTTGATTGCCTAAACGTTGCATTTCAAAGTTATGGGCGAGGAAATTAACAGATTCAGAAAATAAAACATGAACAAAAAAAAAGTTATTTCTCTTAGAGTGTTTTCTGTAACTGCCATAAATTACTCCCTGGAAATTACTTCATCAATCTCAAACCCCCCTCCACTTTCCCGCCTAAACCAAACCTTATTAAATTTGAACGTATCAGGCTGTCACCGTAAAATAATTTCTCATAGGTTATCTGTCGATCAACGTCAATTTCTGTCATCAGTTTCGTTACCGAAGGGACCTTTGGCACCCGGGGTATATCTTCAAAAGTCACTTTTTTACAAGCTGATTTCTTCTGCGCAACCTACTGACGCGGTGCGGTAGGAGGACTTGGTAATTTGTGGACCCGTTTTCTTTTAGAGAACGGAGACGAAAATACAGAAACTAGAGAGCAGCCAATCCCATAAATCTGACGTTGTTTTGTCATTTGTTGTTGACGGAAATTCCTGGAACACTGCTTCAGCCGACTTCACCACAAAACTTGACGCATTTTAATGCAAAAAGCGATAAAACACCACGGTGTTTTTGGTGTGTTTTGGGGACGATCAATACCAAAATAGATGATAGATTAATCCCAAAATCCGATAAGCAAGCTGCAAAGGGAAAATAAATGAATAGCTGAGAATGGACCGTTTTGTTTTCTGAGAAGCTTCCAGAGAAAAATTCAGGCCTTTTCATAACGCACTCGAAGACACTAATTGTGTAAAGGGGTATCATCTCGTGGAAGGCCAACGAAAATCTGTCCTGCTTTTCTTTGATGATCATATCACATCAACGGTCAAATTTAGCCTCTAAATAAGCATTGCAAGAGAATCAGTGAAAATGATGCAATGGTTTTACCTTACTTCATTTCTCACGCATCCCAGATCTGACCGTCACCAATTCTTTTAAGGCTCCTAGCGAAAATAAGGTTGTTAATTCTACCACCTTTATTAATATTGTCAAAATATGGAAGCATGCAAACATTTTGATGTTTTAATCCTCATTGAAACACTCGGGAAAGTGAAGGAACATCTGAAGATGTGGGTATTCAGATATAGGCTAAAGGCACAGCCACGTTGTTATGTTGCGAGTGTTCTCCGGCATTTCTGCGCTAAACCTGCCCTCCGGCACCCTAACTTTTATTGATTAAGAGAAGAAACTGCATTGACTACTGAGTTCCTTGGAGTTATTTAGTTCGCAATTAACCCCATTTTCCATTGCAGGATGATTGCAAGTTATGCGGATCAAAATGTAAACTAACATGTTATTTCCAGGTCTGGACGACCAAGGACACGATCGTTTGTCCATAGACCAATGAAGAAGAAGACGAACTTTTACGGGATTTAGAAGGTTAATAAACTCCAAGTTATAATAATATGTACTTATTGACTGAGTGGGAGGGCCGGACGGGAAAATATTTGGCCAGAGGTCATGGCGTACGGACCATGCGCAGCGCGATACGTGCTCCATAACCGAAGGCTAAATATTTTCCTGTCCGGCTCGACCTAAACTAATCAATAAATACTTCATCATATGGGCTCTTTACGCTATTCATGAGCACTGCTATTTTCTCACTGAAATATTAAAAGCATTTTTCGGGCATTCAAAGTAATCCGAAAGTAGGAATTCGTCCTCGACCGATTCTATGGGCCGAAACTTTGATTATTACGGATAGCACAAAAACACTAATTCAACAATTGCTTATTATAAAATGCTTAAAGAAACCAAGCGTCAAACTTTAAAGTTCCTTGATCTTTTCGGACAAGGAAAAATTTGCAAGGTGTGATTAAAAATTGACTAGCGCTCTAAGCCAATAATGCACTGCGCGCCTAGCTTTACAGATTCCGCGTGAAATGGCAGATCACTTACTGATGCATTCACTGATTCCAGAAAGATTTACTTAATCTTAACCAATAAGAAGACAGCCAATTGATGTTCTTTTTTCTCATGTGCCTTAGACCTTGCGTCCATGTTAAAAGACCAACAAAAAAGGAAGACGACCTAAAAGATGCTATCTATGAAGAGAATGAGGCGACGGTAATGGAAGATGGTAAGGCAGAAGTAGGTGAGGTTACTAACTTGCAAGGCTGAGTTGCTGTAAGCGTTGTTAACACCAACCATCGGTGAAGTAATATTAAATCCTATAGGTTATCATGGGACTTTTACACTGGTCAGTGCTAACCATCTCTCGCCCTTGGTCGACGACTCTTGAAAATATAAATGTATGTACACTCTTGAAAAGCATCAGCGGAAAGCAACGAAAAGGACAGTTCATTGGACGTGACTTACCAATCTTCCGTCTTCGATTTTATCCTTTCTTGTGTAACAACAATCCAGACAGGATGCTACCAGTTAGTTCAGAGAGGCTCAACTTCATAGTATATATGACTCACATGAAAGGTATCAAGCAACACTGCACAATGAATTTGACATTTATTGGTGTAAGCTCAAAGCCACATACATTTGCGGTCACCACGTGCAGGCTCCTGACTAAGAAAGTATGAATGAAAAACACGATCTATGGAAAAATCAATTATCGATAAGAAAAATATTTAAAAATAGAATGTTATCAGTTCAAATCGTTAAGTGCATTTCAGTCATCTTATCGGATCTGAACAACGACAAGATAAAACTCAGTCTCTTTCGTTCGTTCGTAGTCATCAATTTACGTTTTAGCTGACACCGATGTTATGAATTCTTGAGAGTGACTTTGATTTTCTATTAAATCACTCAAATTTTTTAGGTCAAAAAATGCAATTCGGCGAGTACTAAATTGAGACATATTCATCACCTTGCTATATCCCGGTTACTAAACCTACTAAAGATAAACGCAAGACGGCCATCCTTGCATGAACGAAAGCTAACCGTGAGGGTATTAGTCCTAAAACAATAAATTGCGCTTATAGGGACGGACACAGACGCGCAGCTGAGAAACAGCTTAAATTCTCAATCAAGCATAGCCCATCTCAAGTGAGGGAGTTGGTTTTTGTTTTGATGGGGGGGGGGGGGGGGGGGGGGGAGCTTAGTACACAGTACCCGAAAAGGAAAGGAACTATATTTAAGTGTCTAGTCGTTCTAGCGCTGAAGCACTAATTGGGGGGGACACTGTAAATTGAAATTAACAATTAACACAAATCAAGTCAAGTATTGGTTTTTGAGGAGAGGGGAAACCGGAGTACACGAAGAAAACCTCTCGATGCTAAGTAGAGAACCAATAAACTCAACCCACATAACAACGCTGAGTCTGGGAACGAACGCGGACCACATTGGTGGGAGACGAGTGCTCTCACCACTGCGCCATCCCTGCACCCCAAGCATAGCCCATCTCAAGTGAGGAAAAAACCTTTCGGGGCAGCGTGGAAAATCAAAAAACTCAACCCACATAGGACAGACACCCACGCAGGAAATGGAAGATGGGGTCTGTAGTAGGAGAGTGCTTTTACCACAGCAGCAAACGTGCACCATAAGGTATTAAATTAAAGCATTGATAGTGACAATCTGTCTATTACCAGTTTTTTTACGCTTTTACTTGACCTTAGCTTTTTGCGCGTAGATCGGCGTGAAGTAACATATGGAAAAGTAGGCTGTTTCAAAGATAACCAAGCCGATCCTCGGCCTTTGCCAGAGCTGTTGGAGGATTTAACAGGAGAAATAGATTGGTATGACCTGGATAAGGTTAAACAAAAGTGTGCTACACTTGCCAAGCTCAAGGGCTATACATATTTTGGAATGCAGTCTTTAGGACAGTGCAGGAGTGGACAACATTCCGAAAGCACTTATAACCAGGATGGAAAGTCATATGGTTGCCAGAAAGGTTTGGGAGGTGAAGGCGAAAACATGGTCTTCGCGCTCGTTTCCGCGTCACGTACGTACCTTTAATATATCCTTCAGTTCGTTATCCAACAATCGGGTAACTACTTTATCTTAGAGGTCAAGAAGGATCAGTTCACTCTCTCTCTATCCGTTTTTAATATTGTAGCCGACCAAGAGAGGGGATTAGGGCCAGGATATGTGAAATTTTGCAAAGGTTCTTTGAAGTCTCAGACGTCGGTTTTCCGTGACTAATCCAGTCTGCGACTTTACATAACGTTAGGGAGCTTAAGCACGCACGTTCTTGAGATGCGGACGGTAACCGGAAATGAGCTGTTTTCACTTTTAACAACCACATTTACATTGCTGAGTATTTTTTCTCCATTAGAGATGATTATTATAACAAATCTGGGAGACACCACCGTCCTGGCACGCGAAATGCTCTCTTCCGGTTGCCGTCCGCGTCTCAAAAACGCGCGTGCTTAAGCTCCTTAATGTTATGCGATACCGCGGACGCTGTCACATTTATCTTCTGGTGATAGGGCGTTCCCGCTTTGGCTTGTGCGAGGCGTTATCATAAACGACAATACTTTTTCGAAATTCTAGTTTTCAACTGAAATACTATACGGGGTCTTATTCTCAGTGCAATGGAGATCTTTCTAAACATTTCTATTGCGAACATTCACCACAGGTGTAATAAACACGTACACGCGTTTGATTCTACACTGATTTGAATAAACTTGAATGTAGCTTAGCAGGTTACGGTCCAAAGACCTAACGTTTCGACACTCCTGTCTAGTGTTTCCATTCACGTGGGGTCATTCAATCGTAACTTTCTGAGCTACACTGTGACATGTTGCGTGACACATGCCATCGGTGTGCAAAATGAAAGAGAACATGTGCTCGCCATTAAAAGCTTGTTGTTGTTGAGGACATCTTGATAAATACATTCAAATATATTCAAACCAGAGTACCATCAAACTATGTCTCAATGATTGTCAACCAGGCTCAGTTGTTCGAAGCGTAGCTAGCACCGGCCAGGGTTTTGATAAAAACAGGCCTAGTGGCCCGCGGCCCGCGACGGCCCGGAGGTCCCGTGGCCTAGTCCTAATTTTCCACAGTTTTTTTGTCCAGCGGTAAATCCACGCGCATGCACAGACCTGCGTCATGTTTGGGCGTGCAAAATGGACGACAGTGAGTTTGAAGTCGTTTACCATTTAATCATTTGAATCCTTGTTTCTGTTTGTTGCATGTTGTTCAGATAAAAACGTTTTCATTCTCTGTTCATTCGTCTCTTTTTAGAAACCGATAGCACAATAGAGGACTTTCATTATCGAACGATGTGACTTATTTTCAACCCATACTTTGAAAGTGGAAACATCATAAGTTATGAGATATGTGAGCTAAGAATTTTTTTTTTAAGTTTTAGAGTTACACAAATAAAGCATGCAAACGCAAATCTACCGCCGCCCATAACTGTTGCCTGCCATTACACAGAATTACCATAAGATCATCTGATTACAAAGTGAGAATGTGATTGCCTAATAAACTGACAAACGCAACTCAGTGACAATACGAAGTTCACATATCTCATTATTTCGGTTATGAATGATTTCAATCTCAAACTGTGGTTTGAAAATAACTTACATCGTTTGAGAATGGACTTCCTCTCTATCGGGTTCTGTAAACAGACGGATAGACAGAGAGTGACAACGTTTTTCACTTAGCAACATGCGACAAAAGAAACTCACCGTCGTCCATTTTGCACGCCCAAGCCCGATGCAGATCTGTGCATGCGCGTGGATTTACCGCTGGACAAAAAAACTGTGGAAAATCAGAACTGGGCCACCGGGCTGCAGGGCAGTGGGCCGCGGGCCGCTGGGCTATGGCGGGCCGTGGGCCGCGGGCCTGCTTTTAGCAAACCCCGCCGGCCATCCACTGGATAAATCAATATCGACTGGATAATTTAATTGGTTGTGCTTGTGTTTATCCGCCGGATAGTGATTTATCCGGTGGATAGCGGTATCCACTTTTTGAACAACCGATTTTTGTACCCTGATTGTTTCAACCTTTTAGAACCCGTGACAACTCCGCCTGTGGGAAACAGTGTTGCAACAACTCAGCCTCAAGAGTTGTCTT
>NC_090870.1:36992942-37000442 GCF_036669935.1 Montipora foliosa | reverse complement strand
GAACTAATTAACATCACAAAAACTTCGCACTTAGACTCGCTTTGAAGAGGAGGCAGATGTGAACTCGGAAATGGGCTATTACGAGGATCGCAAAACTTCTTATTACACTAAGCAGGTTTAGCCAAGACTAAGGCAGTCTGTGAATTTTGACCATATGAACTACAAAGTCCTCTAAACCATGTTCAAACTTTAGGTCCATCGATGTTACCTCAACTGAACGTTCTTTAATGGTTTGAACAATTGAATAATGGCGAACTGTTTTACATTCCAAAATCAGCTTAGATATTAGGATTTTACTTCATGTGAAAGACGGTAATTTTGTGGAGCTGGATAAAGGTACAGCGGGAGTATCTGATTATTGGTGTTGCTTATCCATTTGACACCAAAGTTAGGGAAATTTGCGCAGGGTAATCAAACGCGGCGCATTAGGAACCGTTCCCATAGGATTGGAAAATTGGTTTGAACCCGTGTTGGCAACACGTCCTCCAGAGCCATGACAAAGAATGTGTGTACAGAGAATAACTAGCCTAGACTCTGATCCTTCGGAAAGTCTCAGACACCTTAAATTATAGGTGGGAACTTGATGTCACATGAAGACACCAGCCAAATAACCAAATGTTACACACGAATTACTTCAGTTATTAAACAACATTCACGTTTCATCTTTAGTGTCCAGTGGATTTGTCATCCTCTGTTTACCTGCTGGAATTCACGTTCACATCAAGCGCCAAAGTCTGCCTCGTTATGTGGATGCCAGTTTCCTGCGCCTTGACGACCCGCGTTGCGGCGTAGTACGGGTTGATGATGATGAAGTCATGCTGGCCACGCCTTTGAACAGTTGTGGGACCATGCGAAGGTGTCCATTCTTATAAATCCAAATTATCATCAGAATGATGATGCCTTGCATTTAGAAAGGATTTAAGGCGGTGGTATCTAGTTTAACGAATCACTAAGACATTGAATTTCTCATTGAACTTCTCATTGAACCTTTTTTCCCTCAGCGTCGGGGTGCGTTGTTAAATTCTCTCTTTTATGGTGTTTTAAATGGTCGTTTTGCTTCATTTTCCCGCTTTCCGAGCCACTTTAAATGGTTCAGTTTTCAAAAGGGACTTGCTATTTGTTCTTAAAGAGCAAAAAAACTTGATTTTGTCAAAACGGGACTTGACCAAAACACCACAGCAACAACAAACGAATTTCCGAATTGCTTTGGATAGTGGTATGCCATTTCTCGCGGTATCTTGAAGTATTATTCACCTTCTAATTGCAGAACAGAAAATGATCACGTTTCATTCCAGAATAAAGTCGTTGCTGAGTTTGGTGAAGGAAATAAGCGCTCTCATGCAGAGTTTCCGTTCAGATGCACCTACAAGAAATTCATCTCACTAAAGCAGATGGTCGATTTACAACCACTTTTTACACAAGGCCAAGGTACTGCGTGGGCGATCAGTACCCTTTTGAACTCTCAGTAAACAATTTTACATACGGTGCAGATGGATGTGAATTATGCGCATGCTCAGTACGGAAAACTCGTATTCGTAGTTCGTCCTCCTCCTCCGATCAAAAGGTCCCTGTAATGATCGTAGAGATAGAGGTAAATATCCTCTTCTTTCACCGATACGGAGGTGAATTTCTCAGCAACTACCACACAAGCTGAATAACGAACGGACACAACACTTCCTTAACGACACAATATTTACACAAAGCCATTTTGCTTCTCCTCGGTTGCTTAGTGGTCAAAGATACTCGCTATCACCTCCAAGTTAACTAATCATAACGCGCAAAAAGCTGCAAAAAGCACTACTTTTCTATAGCATTTAATGTTTGCAATGTCTTTATTTCATCAGTCATGGATTCAACGTTGGAGAAAGAGGAGCAAACAGATGAGTTCTTCAGCCAAGAATAACAGCAAGTTGCCCATCTCATTTTCAAAAATTACGTTACGTAGAGTGTCCATAAAGAAACCACTCTTAAATCCTAGGATTATCTAAGGACACTCTTCTTTTATTATCATTTTATTTTCGAGACTTGTCCATTTAAAGGGACAACTTCAACTTCTTAGATATTTCATCGAATGCAATGAAAGTAATATATATCACCATCGACTGCCGGTGATCTATTCTTCACAATTCACGTTAACTTGTTTTCAAATTCCCTTGAGATGTAAAGACTTAAGAGCAGAATAATGTTATGCCTACCATACAAATAAACCGGAATTCACCTTGTCTGTGTTTGTATAAATTACATGCATACTCAAAGTTATGCGTACATATTCACGTGCATAGGACGACATTTGAAAGAAAGTTTTCCCTAGAGTAACATCACGTGGTCTGAAATGGGAAAAACAAAATGTACAAGCTAAAGAGGTCTATTAGGGTACAGCTCAGTTTCGAAAACCAATAATGACAGTGAACTTTATTACAGTGTTAAGTCTTCTTATGCTGGGGCATTATTTGAGGACACTATACATAGATGTCAAATTAATTTAGCACAAATCAGATCAAACATTGTGTCTTGTGCAGAGTGGGAAACCAGGGTACCAGAAGAAAAACCTCTCGGAGCAGAGAATAGAACCAACAAACTGCCCTCATATGACGCGTGGCTGGGTTTTTTCGTGTTCTATTGGGAAAAAAACCGTTTTCTGTTGGTTTCGTTGATCAACGTTTTCAACCGGCATCAAACTAGGTTGAAAACTGGGTTTGTCACCAGGTGAGTACATTTAAAAATATATTTGAAAAAATACAAACTAGGTTACACTGGTGGTTTAAAAGATAATATATTACAATAAAAAATGTTCCCAACGTTTCGGTCGTAATCACGTACCTTCTTCCGGGGAAGTGAAAGAAAAACCACACAAAAGCACAGATATAAACAAGACGTTGATTAAAAAATTCAAGATAAGTGTCATTTTTTCTTGTTTTCGAGGGTAAAGTGCAAATACTCCTTGGGGAGTAACGCCCCGTAATCTCGGTTGAGCGGATCTTTCGCGCAATTAATCTCCCAAGCTTCCAAAATCTTCCTTTGGTGCCAATTACTATTAGTCCTGAGAATTGTGGCCTCATCCCATGCGATATCGTGATTAGTATTTGTCACGTGGTCTGCAAGTGCTGATTTTTTGCATTGTCTCCGTGCGACAGCCTTCTGGTGCTCGCCTTTTCTTGTTGAGAATTTTCTTTGCGTTTCGCCGACGTAGCTCTTGCTACAATCAGCGCAAGGAATGTCATAAACAGGGCCACGAGTTACTTATCTTCCTTTTCTTACTTATCTTACTTATATTCACTTATCTTGAATTTTTTAATCAGCGTCTTGTTTATATCTGTGCTTTTGTGTGGTTTTTCTTTCACTTCCCCTGAAGAAGGTCCGTGATTGCGACCGAAACGTTGGGAACATTTTTTATTGTAATATATTATCTTTTAAACCACCAGTGTAACCTAGTTACACTTTTGCGTTAAAAATTTGTGGTTGTGATTTGAACCAGACAAAGAAATGTTAAATAGAAAACACTAGGCAAAAAAGGATAACTGTCCCATCATTTTTCGTAAACTGTAGCATGGAATTTCTATTTCGACAAAAAATGGAACTGATATTTTGAAAAGTGTATCAAGGGAGGGCCTTATGACGTCATAATTATTTTGAGAAATGATTTCTTTTAAAATCCATGCTACAGATTTTGTGCTAGAATGTTCTCACACTTTTGCGTTAAAAATTTGTGGAAAACATATTTAACTCGCTAAGTTTTTAGGCATTTACTGTTTTGGTCACGTGATTTACCAAATGTGGTTGTGATTTGAACCAGACAAAGAAATGTTAAATAGAAAACACTAGGCAAAAAAGGATAACTGTCCTATCATTTTTCGTAAACTGTAGCATGGAATTTCTATTTCGACAAAAAATGGAACTGATATTTTGAAAAGTGTATCAAGGGAGGGCCTTATGACGTCATAATTATTTTGAGAAATGATTTCTTTTAAAATCCATGCTACAGATTTTGTGCTAGAATGTTCTCACACTTTTGCGTTAAAAATTTGTGGAAAACATATTTAACTCGCTAAGTTTTTAGGCATTTACTGTTTTGGTCACGTGATTTACCAAATGTGGTTGTGATTTGAACCAGACAAAGAAATGTTAAATAGAAAACACTAGGCAAAAAAGGATAACTGTAGAGTTAAAAGAATTAAAGAAATGGCTATTTGAAGGAGTCCAGAGCAACAGTTTGGTAGGTAAGAGCCATCCCCCTTAAATCATTCTCAAAATTTATGAGTTCATACAGGAGCCCATCCTGGAGCGTGCAACTTCCATACAGCGTCTGTGAAACGGCGTTTTCACAAGTAGGTTTATTTTTAGACTAGCCCTTCCCGCGAATTAGGTCAAAAAACAAAGTCAGTTACGGTTCGGTGACCCTATGACGTCAGCTTAATTTCTTGTAATTGGTCATCGGGCTCCTGTGGGAGTCTCATTAGTGGGAAATTCAATCTAAAAATAACCTTACTTGTGAAAACGCCGTTGCACTAGTATAGTTAAGTTGCACGCTCCGGGTGATGGGCTCCTGGTTCATAAGAGTACTTGTTTCCTTCTTATTCAACGAAATCATGATTTATGAATTTGTAGAGTCTCTGAATAAGAACGCAATACAGTCACACTGGCACACTTTCCATACAACGCATGATGTTAAAAATATCTATAATCATTTATATCAGTCTACATTCGATCTTGTCTTTCTTTATCGTTTGTTTCGTTGTTGACTGTTTGGGGTGTAAGGAATGAATAATACAGTATGTGATTTGAGAAATTTGATTTTTTCAAAGCTAAATATATGATATCCAGTGCATTAACACATCATGTCCCCTTTGCGTACTCCCACTACAATTTTCTTACAACTATGCCAGTGTGGTTTCAATGTACTCGTCCACAGCCTCTTCCAAAGTGTCTAGACCCATCGGGCCAGCGGACAGAAAAACATGGTGATAATCTTTGACATTAAACTTCTCCCCTGAAAAGAAAGCAATCAAGTATAATATCAAATAAGTGATAAGGCAAGTATTTATGGTAGTGGTGTAATGATGATTATAGGATAATTGCTTGACAACGGGACAATCGGAAACTGAGGAAGTCAGAATCCTGGGAAGAAATGGAACGTATGATCTCCGTAACACTCCTAGTAAACTAGTTAGCTTATTTACATGAGTGGTATTTCCTTCCCATAAGTGCGATATTCAATTTCGTACAAAAGAACTTTCGTGATTGCTTTGTTTTGCGTTTTTCAGCACTCCAGCACTACACTTAAGTCGTGTTCTATTGGGATCAACCGTTTTTAGTCGGTTGGTTTAGTTGGGTTTTTAGTGTTCCATTCGGAAAAAAAACCGTTTTCGGTTTTTGGTTGAAAAAGCATTGGTAAGTCTGGTAAGAACTATTCCCAGGAGTTACCGCGTTTCAACCGAAAACGGTTGGAATAGTGTTCTATTGGGAAAACTCAAGTGCCTCAACCTAAATCGGTTGCGGTTGAAACGGTTGATCCCGATAGAACACGACCTTTATCTCGCGCACCCTCCTCTCCCCAGTCCACTTCCATTTCTGCACTCGCTCTACCTCTTCCTCTGCATCCTCTTCCCTATTAGCGCTTGCTACGCAGGATACATTAACAAGAAAAAAGCGTGAGACTCTACTCTGTTTAGGATTAAGGCCCATTGTTTCCGTTGTGTATGTTTTTGTGTGAACCAGTCTCGAGATGTGTTGTAATAGCTGCGCCCTGGCCCATTTTTTTCCCTTTCTCTTTCTTTCGAGCGAGGTTAGTAAGATATTAAATAAATCTATTGATTCTGGAATCAAGTAACAAAAACAAACTTTCAGATTTAACGGGATGCACGGTATAGTTCGCCCCGCTGATTCGCTTTTTTCACCAATCCCATAATACAGTTCATTTGGGGGGGGGGGGGAGGGGGGGAGGGTATTTGCATTAAAACAAGAGCTATTCAGTTCACTAAAGCATGATGCACTCTCAAGAGTAAATAACTTGTATTATCATTCGATGTATTTTGTCCTTCCTTTTCATTGGCCGAGAGCCCACCACGCGACCTGCAAATAACTGCCTACAAATAAGTGTTTTGCTGCAAATAATATTCTGCTCATGCGCAGTTGACATCACGCTCTTGTGAGAAAATGGCAGATCGGTTCCCCGAGCTGTCAGAATGATTCGACGTCTTTAGTTGATCGAAAGAACAGTGAGAATACTAAGAAAGGAGCAAAAGTTGCACTCAACGTATTTCCAGAGTATCTCAAGGAAAGACT
The DNA here is from genome assembly GCF_036669935.1 of Montipora foliosa. NCBI lineage: Eukaryota > Metazoa > Cnidaria > Anthozoa > Scleractinia > Acroporidae > Montipora > Montipora foliosa. The sequence goes on along the minus strand of NC_090870.1, from coordinate 36,994,160 downwards.
TACGGCTTCTCGGAAACAAAAACAAAAAAACAAACTCGGTGATCGAATGATAAAACAATTATTGACCTCGGCTATCGCAAAATATGGTGATTTGTGAGTGTCTCGCAGATCAATTATTTTCCTCAGCCTTCGGCTTCCTGACAAATCACCATATTTTGCTCAATTTCGTCCAATAATTGTTAATTGTTTTTACGTAAATACCGCCCCGCCCCCGCCCCCGCCCCCCCCCCCCCCCCTCCAAAAAAAAGGTATCGCATTATGCGATAGTGAAAATAGTCAATTGGCCTGTTGAAGCGCCCATACTGTCTGAGAATATGATCAAATCTAAAGCTGATCCGTATATTACTTGTACATTGGACAAAAAGTGAAAACACCTCTTAATTTAGCTGGACGTACCCAGTTTCTTTTCTGCTTTCTTTCGAAGTTCTTTAATCTTGATTTCACCGACTTTGTATGCACAAGCCTACAACGTAATGCACACCAGTATGCATAAGATGCAATACGACTGGTACCGTTTACAGTATACACGCGGGGAGGGCTATCATACCAACCTGTCCTGGCCAGATGATGTAACGATCAATTTCTGTATTCACGTTATGAAGAGACATAGCAGTGTTTTCCACCATGAAATCTACTGCCTTTTGTCGACTCCATCTGAAAGGTAAAACAAATAACACGAGGCAGTTGCTAGCGCTTCACACTTCCAAATCTATAGCAATTCAGATTATAAATCTCGCTACAGAGCATCAGCTTTTCACAAAGGGAAATTTGAATAACCTATCCATAGCTAATGTCAATACAATTACATTTTAAAGACACTAGCAAACGCTACAAGTATAAGATTATTATTGGGCCTTGACGAAAAACGCGAATAGCTTTCTTCATTATTCTACAAGAATTCCAAAGAGAAAAGTAGAGAGACCCCTTCACGGACTCCACGTTGAGTTTAAGGTAGCGAGAGAACCCAGCGGCAGTTTTAGCAACCGAACACGATTTAAGTAGAAACAGGGGGATGGAAGTAGCATGCCCAAGGATTACAACTCTAAAATGTAGACTTGTACGGAAATGTAACAAAGGCAACATACACTAGACAAAAATTTGGTTTTATCAACGGAGTTGATAATGTAAATTGGCCACCGTACAGAGATTCTAAAAGCTGACGTTTCGAGCGTTAGCCCTTCGTCAGAGCGAATCGAGGGATTATGGGTTACGTGTAGT
>NC_090870.1:36982942-36987942 GCF_036669935.1 Montipora foliosa | reverse complement strand
TGAATAATGAAGCTGGGATTGAGTTTATATACAACACAAATCCCTCGTTAATAGGATTTAAAATACCCTCCAGCGGTGAAATCATAGTCTTTAGTTTTATGATTTCCACATCGATCCTTTACGCGTCTTCTTGTACTTTTTCCTGGTTTTCACGAGAGCAACTGTTAACCCTTCGTGCGTCCCAATAATGAAAATCAAACATTTTTTCAATGCTTTCCTCCAACGAAATATCATTTCTAGTCCTCGCTCTCTCTATATACGGGTTCTTTGGGTTTTGGCCTCTGGGTTTTTGGGTTAAAACACCCGGGCCAATAAAAGAATGTGTTTGACAGATCGCATGGATCGATTGATCAATTAATTATTGATTGAGCATCAAGGAGTTGAGACTTGCTTAATTGATATACCAAAAAAACTAAGATAGCTCAGCTTTAAACTCTATAAACGAAGAAAAAAGTACTTGATTTTTTTTTTCAGGAAAGAATTTTAGTTTACCTTGTATCGTGTTTGTACGTGTTTACGAAGAATATCCCAGGCCTCGTACCATCATCAGACGGACCAAGATAGTATGCAGCAGGGGCAACGGGTGCTGACTCAGCTGGGGTTTCCTTTATCCTAATAAAGGAAACAACATAGCAAAGAAATTAAGATTAACATGAAGGAAGGATCCTTGCAAATCATTTACACAGTAAGCAAGTGTCATTAGGGAGACTGACAAAAATAAGGCAGCTCCCATGGTATTTAAAGACGGTGCCTACTAATTCAAAGGTATTCTTGCGCTGTTTACTGAATATGCGGGAAACGCAGGTCTTAACAAGTGTTATTGAAATCCAAAAAAAAAATTGGGGGTAACCACGCATTTTTCGACGATAATTAATCAACAGTATTTGTAAAAAGATTTAAAATACAAAGCAATGTATGGCGTTCTTTTCTAAACTGAAGCTCAATTATCTCTGAAAAATTCGTGGTTACCCCTAATTTTCTTTTTGGATACCAAGAGCACTTGCTAAGTTCTGCTCTCTCCGCATAGTTTTGAACGCGACAAAAATATCCCTGTATTAATAAGCACCACCCATAGGAAATCCGAGTATCTTGAGATGCGCAGAACGTATGCGCAATAACAATAGTATGACTTTTGTGATACCAATGCATGACCGATCTAGAAGTTTCGCCGAAAAAAAAATTAACAGCTCGCAAAGAATGCTGACTTACAACTTTTTAAGGACCATTTCTGCGGTATCGCAAAGGTCATCAGTTCGAATCTTGTAGAAACCGACTGAACAGTTTTTACGCTCTTCTTGAACTTGAAGACCCAAAGCGTTGGTCCGGCCACTGAGAGCTGACCCAACGACCCCCTGCACGCCGAGTAATCCGATAATTTATTTTCTCATATGGAAAAGACGGGGATGCTCGTCGGAAATTTTGAATTTAACCCCTAAAGGAGACCATCTGGGCGTGGCTCAAGCTGTTTGTGACCCCTTAAGGAGACTAATCTGGGCGTGGCTTAAGGAAATTTTGACCCCTAAAAACAAGTGAAAAAGAAAATTTGACTTCTGTTTCTCTTCGCGTAATTCTGTGTTTCTTCACGGAATCACGAAACCCTAAACGAGACCTTGGCAGCTTAAAATATTGGCGCTTTGCCCGGAACACCATAAGCGAGACCAAAATCCAAAGTTTACACCCCTAAGCGAGACGACGAGCATCCCCGTCTGTTTCATATGGGAGTTCCCCCCCCCCCCCAACCGGGAATTTACCTACTGAGCTTGTAGCTGAGTTGGCCGAGATATCTGTAAAGAGAGCCTCCATACGTATTATATCTTTGAGTCAACCCTGTCTCATATCTTTGCATTTTTAGAACTGCTATATCTTTTCATCATTTTGAAATACCTTCGTGTTTCGGATATGCTGCATGCGATTTAATTAGTGGCCGACCATAGGTTTATGATTGGCTATAGTGAAAACACCGGCAAAAACCCCCCTAGAAGGTGCTTCTAAAAATAAAACGATATGAAAGAGGGTTAATATGGAAGAGGGAGGCTCTGGGTAATCGGCTCCTGGAAAAGACCATTATTTCACTTCCTGTGTTATCTACACATGACCAGCTTCCCAAAAATTTCCATTTGGGAATGATTCCATAAAAGTTGAACTACACGTACAGTAGCTGCAGAACCAAACCAGTTTTGGCTTGCAAATGGCAAACAACACAATCTTCCCTTGAGCCGAATTACTTTGAATTTGGTTAGACCCACACGGAAAAAGGTTCTTTTCTTTATTTTTGATTCATAAGTCGAACTTACTAAGTGACATAACTTTTAAAATATATTGAATGTCACATATTTCAAGTGCTGAATGGACATGAAATTAAAATTAAAAGATCACTGCAGTTTGATAAGCAACCCAAGCAACCCCTACAAAAATCCAGGCTTCAGTTGTGTATCAAACTACAATGATCTTTCTAACTTTCATTTCATGACCTTAACTCAACAAATTCTAATCATTTGCAGAATAATCCTAGAGCAGATCAAACAAAGATCACATACAGGAATTACAAAAATAATAACCTTACACATGCATAAAATACACAATGATCATAAATTGGCCATAAATTGGTGGTGGAGGGTGAATAATACAAACTGATGAATAAACACTATTTACTCAAATTGCGTCTTTGGCATCTGCTTGAAATAATCCTCTAACTTTGGCTTGATGATATTGTCACACAGATTTTTATAGCCATTCAATAATTCTTCCTACAAGAGAAAACAACAAAACCAGTCAACTCATACAGCGCTGTAGTAATGCACTGCTTGATCTTGTTCAAAGTGGTGTGGAAAAAAAGCAACTTACTTTCGTATCATAATAAAAGCGTTTTTCTATCCTCAGCATTTCCAAAAACTGTTTGAAGTCTCCATCAAAGCCAACCACCTTGATTATCTAAAACAAGAGCAAGAAGAATTTAAATATTGTTCTGCCGCAAATTTCCTTTCTTTTTCAAATGTTACCTACTGTATTTGCATACAATTCCCAAACTGTTCAACTGCACTGTACTTTGTTTGTCAAAAGGGTTCCATGCCAACTGGGAGAAAGTCAAATCCAGTTTCCTTGATAACTTTACAGGGTGCAACATCTCTATCCCTCGTCTTCATGGATCACCACCTTACTATTCATTCACAATGCCACAGTGCAATACTGAATGTGCTCACCTTATCCATTCGAGATCGAATTTGTTTCACTTCATTTTGTCCTAAATCATGAACTTCCTGCGCCGTCAACTCACATGCAGTATGGAACTTTAACACCTACATGTGAAATGCCATCAAGCAATTTTTAAGGGTCATTCTTCTCATAGTTTTTGTCCAGAAATTTATGTAATCACATTCACAGCTTTTCAAGACAATGATGTCACGATAACATAAAAAACAGACATTTTGCTGAAGAATACCCAGTAGCAACCGAAAGTTCTACAAAAATTTCCTGAAGTTATGTTGGATTCAATATACCTAAATAACAAATGGCACACCCCCATTTTTGTCGTGTCCTGGCGGCAAATTTGACATTAATCCTCAGTACTTTTGGACAAAGCAGTTTTTTAAATATTCTTTGAACGTTTTTATTCAGCTGCAAATAAAGACCTACATGTACTTATTAATTATCTTAAAGACTGGCAACCAAATTTCTAGTGTTTTTTTTTTTCAACAGGATTTGTTTGTTTTTGTAAAATTATGGGAACACTGTATTAGTTTCTTGATGTTTTCATCTATGTAATCTTGTCTTCTGAGAAAAAAAAAGACAGAAAAATTGTACTGAGCTATTTTATGTAGCAATGTTGTCTCTGAGAAACATACCTGATTATAAAATGCCATTCCACTTGGAAGGTCTGTGCATGGAATAGACTGCCTTGATTGAGGAAGGTAGGTCTAGAAATAAATACAATGTTAATAACTCCCAAGGCGTGCACAACCATCCATCCAACTTTCATCAAGAAAAATTATCTACACCAGAATTAGTTCTTATACCCACGTACTCTTGCCCAGACATTGTGTAAGATGCCCTGGACTTATGGAGCTTCTTTGTCTTTTTTTCAGTCCCTAAAGGCATCAAATTGACCACTTTTGGGGTATGTGTCTGTCTACAGCACTTCCAGACTGGTCTACATGCTCAGGCTACATTGCAAGATGCTCACACAAAGTCCCAAAGACTTTTTTATTGGGCCACAAAAAACTTAGTAGGCATAAAACCACAATGCCAATGTGTGCTTAAGAACAGGGCCTCAGCTAATACCTCACACAAGGCTAACAAACTGAATTTGACTAGGGCTGCCCATGCATATTGTAACTTGGACTAGAACACAAGAGTTTCAATGTTCTAGCTATTACAGTGTAATTTTAGGACACACCTTATTCCAAAATGGCTGCCATTTTAGTATTCTTTTGTTTGATTGCAAATTGGCCCTTTTGGCCTTAAAGGTTAAAATAATACTCTCTTGAATTTACATCTGAAAGCAAGGCCAAAAGGGCCAATTTGCAATCAAACAAAAGATCACTAAAATGGTGGCCATTTTGGAATAATATGTTGGGGATCGACACTGAAAAACACAGACTGCAGACTGTGCAGACCGTCTGTAAAATGAAAATTCAGTTAGCCTGAACATCAATCTGGTTAGCCTAATATATATATATATATTTTTTATTAGGCCCAAATAAAATTCAGGTTAATTATAGCCTGGTTACAGTTAGCTCTCAATAACGTTAACAGTGAGGGTAACACCATATTTTTCCTCCTGCACGGTCTGCACAGTCTGTAGACTGCGTTTTGGCGTGACCGATTATTATTGGTAACACAACTGTTTTACTACCCACGAACAACCCTCCACTGACAAAATAATGGCATGTGACCTACCTGTTAATGGGGAAATCCTCAGGCAATAAATGCAATATGCTCAGTAACCAGGCCTTAAAATAAGAGCACGACTGGAGTTCACCTATTTTGTTGCAAACTTCGCT
>NC_090870.1:36975442-36977942 GCF_036669935.1 Montipora foliosa | reverse complement strand
TGTTGCCAGAAGTGTACACACGATGCGACAACGCTGCTTTCGCTGGTTTGAATTCGTGCGACTGATCGCAGCGACAAAATTCTGCCGCAGCAACAATGATTTTCATGAAATTAACCATGTCACACAAGGTGATTTGTTGCGACGAATTGTCCCTGCGACGTGTCGCAGCGACTTATCGCCTAGTGTGACCCCGCCTTAATGATGCATGACCTAACAATTGATAATTTATTGACTGTCAGTGTATACCTTAGACAGTTCCAATGAGCCAACTGTGTTCAACTTTTTCAGGAACTCTTGGCAGTCATCCTAAAATTTAAGACATTATGACAATGTCCAGAAGTTTTCATCAAAACAAGCTTTCTGTTTTAAATTTTATTTGGTGTATCTCTTTAAAACACTCTCCATTATTCCAGATTATGTTCAGTTAAAATTATTTATAAGTTCTGTATTAAATTGACCCTAGTAGTATTAATTTTGACAAAGCCCATGCTACATACCATACAGTTCCTTGATGGCTGCTTAGAGCTAATTAAGATATTTCTTTTCCCAATAATTGTTATGCTGCTACTTATCTATGTATTGTACAGAAATTTAGTAAATCCTTTAGCTGTCTATCGTTTCCTTGCTCACCGACACTTACTTTTGGGCTATGGACTGCATGTTGCCTGGAATCACCACATGAGACATCCATTTTGGGCCAAATGTGTTGAGAGAGGTGGTATAAGGTAACTCCCCTGCACTTACACATGTACTGTATGTGTAGTTAAGTAATGGCCCCTATGGGCAACTATATTTGTATAGGCTACTACATGTAAAAGCACAAACACTAAAACCATAAAGAATCAAATTGTGATGGACCTGAGATCAATTCTGGCTTCATGAAGAATCCCTTAATTTCCCGGGTGCACTGAACATCACTGTTTCATGTCCAGAACTTTACAGTGTATTGTTTCAAAACAATATAATTTTTACTTACATCAATAAATTCCCCATAAAGAAAGAGGATATAGAGGATATTACATGGCCATGCGGAAAGATACGAAATTTCTCTTCGAGTGTTGAAAAATATTTCATGAGTGAGCCCAGCAAACGAGTGAAATACTTTTCAACACGAGAAGAGGAATTTCATATCTCCAAGCGGCCATGTAATATTCTATTTATTATGTAAACACAAATGAAATACTAAAATATTTCACGAAAGGCACATTCTTATATGTAACCATAGCAACAGTGATCTTTTCACGTGTAAAGATATCATGTTTTCACGCGAAAACTCACTTGGTATTTCATCGGCGTTTACTTAATAAAGCAAGATTACTGTATGCCAATACCGACTGGATTTCATGAACAGTGGGCCCAGTTACAGTGCAGCGAACGAGTGAAATACTTTTCAACACGAGAAGAGAAATTTCCTATCTTTAAGCGGCCATGTAATATTCTATTTATTATGTAAACACCAATGAAATACTATTAAAATCATTTCACGAAAGGCATCAAAAGGCATGTTTTTATAAGTAACCATAGCAACAGCGATCTTTTCACTTGTTTTCGCAGGAAAGCTCACTTGGTATTTCATTAGTGTTTACATCATAAAGCAAGATTAATATTATGCCAATACCGACTGAATTTGATGACCAGTGGGTTTTCCTTGATAATTTCTTTCAAACGGCACATCAAAGCAAAAAATTTGAACTCTTTCAACCAGAAAAAATGTTGATCACAGGCTCTATACCGAAAATATCGTTGACGCCACCTATTGTTGTTAATAGGCAGATTTAGCAACAGAATGGGAACGTCAGTGGTGACGTCGCGCGCAGCAAAACTACCAATGAGAATTTAGAATAGAGAAGAAAAGAGTAGAGTCTACTCTATTCTGAATTCTCATTGGTGTTTTTTTCTGCGCGCGCCGTCGCCACTGACGTTCCCGTTCTGTTGCTAAATCAGCCTAATGTGCCAACCCGTGCCTCACTGGCTGTCGAAACAAAGGGTTGGCACATTTGAATAACAAAAGCAATGTTTGTAAACAGATATCTTCCCTACAGAATATTCTTTCATATTAATAGTCAACGGAATTGAGACCTCGAGAATTAGAACTTGGGTTGCTCAGGTAAAACTACTGGCAGAGTACTTCCGTTCACGTAACTTGTTCATCTCAAATCTCGAGTGCTTGTCAGGCACGTGCAATTTCGTAATCTGTCATAATCTTAACAGCCCTTAGAATGTATCTAAAGAAACTGCATTTTTCGTACGTCGACAACCTTAACTGCAGTGTTTAATCTAATATTAAACAAGATCAAATTTATCCATGGTCAATTCGATTTTTGAGGGAAACGCCGAATTCGGATGCAAGCCTGTAATTGAATTGGATTAACATTCAAAAGACCAGGAATTGAAGCCGGCGGGCGTTTCATTATTTGAGCTTAGTAACGCATCATGTGATGTGGAGAATAGTTATAACTTTCACCTGCCTCCGGGCGTACGCCTCCAAACTGTAATCATC
>NC_090870.1:36962942-36970442 GCF_036669935.1 Montipora foliosa | reverse complement strand
TATAATACAAATACTATGGAAATTAAGGTTGAAAGAATTTGAAAAAGATGTTGCTTAAGTAGGCAATGAAAAGAATGCACCAAAAAGCAATTAAGAAAAACTAATTAAAAACATCAGCAATGATAAGCATTTTCATCAAATTCACAAGCATGACAGGCATTGTGTGGCTCCAATGATCTCAAAAAGAATTATATACTTTTTAGAGAAATATGTAGTCTCAAAATAAATGGGGCTTGATTAGGAAGCACTACCTTGCACAATGTTTCTATTTTTTTTGCTTACGGGACAGAAAAGCTCAACTCACACATTTCTGGACACTGAAGGTTTCTTCCACTCACATGTACAACTGTAATTGTAGGTTCTCAAGTTGTTTTGAAAACAGGTACACTGCAACAACAAGTTTTCTTATGACAAAACTCTCCTGAAAATCTTTACATAATGAAGTTGTCTTGAATTGTGCATCTATAACCAAGAATATGATTTCAATTTTGTATCTTTTAGTGAAAATATTTGCAATTGAACTGCAACCTGCCCTTGTCAAGGATGCATTATTTAGAGGTAAGTTATGAATGATATTGTTGACTGTATACTATCATGCACTGAATTAATCCCTCTGACACATTTGTATTCACAAGCACTGTGGTAGGAACTAATAATATTATGATCAGGTAGCACTATGAGAACCGAATCATGATAATGACCAGAATTCCAGAGTTACATGTACACCCCAAGTGTTCATTCGTCTGGTTACATTCCCCCCAGATTGATCAACCTGTGTCATTACTCCTCTCTCTGGTCATAAAGAAGCTAGCTCGCCTCCATGACCAGTGGTGACTGTCATTAAATTTTTAATCCGTATATGTTAGTATCATTGGGAAGTTGGATACTAGTGTACCTCAGTGCACTACCTCAATTTGTATTTGATTATGCTATTATCATCATCATTATTACTATAGATGTCATAACCTTGCATAATTACATCATGTATATATTTATTGAATATTATTTATTGTAATGATATCAGTCACACTACTACAAGTACAGTACAGTTACTGTAGTTATTCATTATTATTATTAATACTTTATCATTCAAGTATTTTAATCGATGTATTAATTAGCTTTACTTAGCAGCTTATTATAATAAATTTAATTTTTAATTTTTGATTTGTTAAGAATTAATATACACGTAACATTTTCGACAATCAGTTAAATGGATGGGTTTTTTCTTTATTTGAACAGTCATGTGCGAGCTGGGGGTGGAATCGGTGGAGACATTATTCTTAGCATTACCAGAAATGTCAGGCCAAGAAAGTCTGCAGGTTTTGAAAGAATTCTGGGAAGTAAGAACTTAAATTACACGCAGTTTCTTTAATTTTGATGTTGATGTAATTTCTGAATCCTTAATCGCAGGGCCTTGAAAACACACAGATCATACAGATCAGTAATTTTTACAAATTGCAAATATTTTCATGTAAATTGCATTAATATTTTAACTCTGATGTGAACTATAAGTACTTTTTGAGGTGTGTTTCCAAAAAAACATGGAAATCCTTCTGTACAAAATACTTTTTTGCATATTTTAGGAAATGGAATGCTTGTTTGACAGTGGATATGTCAGTGATTTGGGTGTATGTGACTTGGACAAGTCCATGCTGGAAAAACTGTATCAATGGGCACGGGTAAGGGCCTTGTACTGCAAAATTGTTAATTTTACCTTCAATTGTGAAACACTTCCTGGTGGCTTTTCTAACCCAGCTACTGTATATAACCTTACACAATCTGTGGTTAATGTGTGACATACACTGGTATGTAATATTCTTACTGTGCCAATATCACTTTACAGTTTCCCTCTTTCGGTATGACACTAACTTAAGAGCTACATACCGTGTACACATATATATTTCATATGGGTTAACCCCCACCTTGTTGCTTCTTCCTTCATCACTTGCTGACTGTCAACGGAGATGCCAACCTCTGGAGATCTAAAATCTGGAGATTTTTTAATCCAGACTCTCAAACCCCCCATGATCAACCTGCCCACTACCCCTTCCCCCCCCCTAAAAAAAACTGCACCCACCCAGCCCCCAGCAGCTCCTTCAGAATACAAGGAAAATCTACTGCCACTGTCAATCTTTAGAATTTTTATTGGATAAACAGAGAGAGATCCAATCAAGCAATCGTTTATACAGTGTATGGCCGTGATAACAAACGAAGATGAAGAAAGCCATTTTGTTTAGTTCTGTGTTTGAAACTCAGAGATGAAGAGATTAATTAAGAAGCAATGAGACAAGTTTCAAAAGAAATCATAATTCTTAAATAATTTGGGAGTGAGATTTGAGCTTACAATGGAGCAAAGTCTTTAAAAGGTTCAAAATTGTTTTTATCCATGCAGGACATCTGATGACTTGTTTGGAAGATTCATTCCGTATCCGGGACACTCCTGGATAATCCGTGATAGTTGGCATAAGTGTGACAAGCTAAGATGAATCTGTCCATCATCTTGTTTTGTTTCTTTGTTTCTTTGTTTTTAAGATAAAGCCTGGGATCAATCAGGTCAACTTAGCCTCTTGTTGCGTCATGCCAAAAGTGAGTTACTTATAGTGTGAAATCTACTTCTCTGCAAGATCAATAGCATTATTTACACGTTACTTGCATCCATAATAATTGTGTTTTATGTCCATGCATGCACATGTAAATGACCAGGAGGCACAAACCGCATTATGAAATACAGAGGAGACTGACACCGAAGTGAATTGACTGTAAGCTAGTCTTTGACAAAACCATTAAGTTACAGCAGCTGCTGTATAATAAATCTGTTGTAACTGAAAATTTATTCAGGGCCTTAATTATCTTGTCAACTATTTGAAAACATTTACTTTCAGGATCTTGTCGCATTTAGTGAGAAGCATGATATACAGTTGTTGACCCATGCTGACCCAAGAGGTATGTACTGGTTCTGAAACAATATATCCCATAGCTTCAAAAGAGGCCATTTTACTTTCAGAGCGGTGAAAGAAAAACTGCACATCAATCGGGTTGCACATGCATTTTCATTTCTTCGTCCTTGCCAAACAACAGCTTGTAAAGATAAAATTTTCAGTCTTTCTATTCAATTTTAACACCGATCACACCAATAGACCTAATCGGCTAACTCAATGTTGTACCCACAATCAGTTCAAATCTCGCGAGGTTAAGATTCCTTGTGTGTTGTATTTGCAATGTAGCATTCACATTAAATGATATCGAAATAGCTGGAGCAAAGCGTTTTATTCCCAAAGGATTTGAAATGAGTACAACATTGAGTTAGTCTATTTGGGCTATTAAGTGCGAAGTTTTTGTAATGGTAATTAGTTCTACTTTACATATGAATGAAAACTAATTTTCATAACAAAAACTTCGCACTTAGACTCGCTTTGAAGATGAGGCAGGCTTGAACTCGGAAATGGCGTATTGTTGTACAAGCGGTACATGTGTCGCGTCAAAAGTTGGGTTTAGTTTCTAAAGAACTGTGGTGCTGCATCGGTGGGGATGTCAAACACATAAATTCTTTTATCAGTTGAGTTGACATGGTAAATTGACCATTGTAAAGAAGTTCCAAAGCTGATGATTCGAGTGTTAGCCCTTTGTCAGTCGAGAGCGAATTAAGGAATGTGGAAACTTATAATCTCTACAGTAGTCAATTTACCATATCAGCTCAATTGATCAACCCAATTCTGTATTTCGCCGGGGAAAGTACTCTCTACTTATGTCCAGGTTTGCACGCTGCTGCAAAAATTGCAAAATTTGCGAAAAATCGGAAAAGTCGCAAGAGGCGAAAAGAAGAAGACAAGTCCCCAACTAAGACTCGCTATTTTTGCGCATTTTGCGAAATTTCCGGAAAACTGCAAAAATCGTTAACGGTGAAGACAATTTTGTGCGAAATTTGCGAATTTACCGTAAAATCGCCAACATGAATAACACAAGTCCCCGACAAGAATCAAGATTTGGCAATTTTTGCACAATTTGCGAAAATCGCTAACATACCGCATTTGACTATAATTTTATAATGCATAGGCCATGCATATACGTCTGTACAGGACTCCTTCAAAAGCAGCAGGCTACAAACTATGCATATGTTAGTTCATGGTATAAAATCTTCATTAAAGAAGCTCCACGTACTACGCACTTTTCGCACGCTTTCTGCGTTTTTTGCGAGTTTTCTTGTCCCAGTCTCGTCTTTTCTATCTTTTCAGTTTCTCTACGATTTTTCGCAAAATTCGTAATTTTTGCAAAAATCGTTAAAATCGCAAACATCGCGAGTCTTGTCCGATCTTGTCCGCATCTAGAGTTATCTACCTTTTCGGTTTTTGGCGATTTTTCGCAAAATTCGCAAGTGCGTGCCAGGGAGGTGTAGTGGCACTGCTCATTAATTTCATGCAGGATAAGCTCCATGAGTACAAGCCCTCGTTTTGTCTTTACCTTCACTTCAGACATCCTGACCAAGGAAAGTCTTGAGCAAGCGTTGACAGAAAGCTGTGACAGTAGTCAAGTTCAAGGATGGAGACCAGTTTGGGCTCTGAGGTACTCGGTGCTTGTCAAGTGTCGCGGTGTCATCAAATATAAAGGGTATGACGATCACATCACGTAATTGACCACGCCCTTAAAAAGCTTTTCAGGAACAGTGACAATTACTGTGAAGCGACGAATCCCTATTTGTGAATGGCAGACCTTCTCACTTTGCGTAGGCATAGTGAAGGAACTGACTTGATTATACGCTTGTTTCATTTGGGGTGAAGCCTTCCAATGACTTTTCCCAGGTTCTGGCAGTTATGAAGGTTACTGAAAATGGTGGGAAAAAGACTAAATGACCTCCTCATCGGGACACTTTAATTCCTTCTATCTAAACTGTTTTTGCAGTCAATACACTGGTTGTAATCCCGGGCCAGTGGTACTGCTCGTTTAATGCAGAGGTCATTATTAGAATTAGAATTATTGTAGACATAGAATTCAAATCGTCTGTTAAAAAAATAATAGTCTATCGCTTTGCGACCGAGCACACTGCGCATTTGCAACCTGGGGAAGATAGTCGATAGTGTGTGATCGCAAGAAGTATCCCTAATATCCCCCCACCCCCCCCCCCCCCCCCCAATTGTGATTCATTCACACACAGCTGACCATTCAGTTTTACTTTCGTCCGTAGGTACATTGTCAGTTGCGAACAAGATTGATTTCCTACTGGTGCATGGATGTTGCGCAGACTAGAACACATCTACCAAGAATTCCAGTTACAATCTCACGAACGTACTTAATGCTCACTTACATTGTACGCACGCAAAGAACTCTCGTAAATGCTAAATCCGGCAGGAACGTTAAATTGCTCCACTTTTGAATTGTGTCTGGTCGACTGGCAGCTGATCAACGTTTCCAAATCGCGAAATAATACACATGTTTTAGGCACCAGTTTATAATAACACATTTCGAGTCTACGCATCGATTCTAAGACGGTTAGCATTCAATAATTGAGATACCTATCGTTATTTTCCAACTCAACGCACCAGACGAGTACAAATATTCCTCGACATTGTACATCTCGAAATGTGTGCCATTGGCCATTTTCAATCAATTTTTCACCGTTAGCGTCACGCAAACGCTAACACTTTCCAAAAAATGACATTGCTTTCTTTCCGTGGATAGTAAATCGCACGTTAAATGTTTTGGTTTGTCGTATCGCGGAATATTTTTATTCATTCTTTGAATTTTGACTCTGCCTGCAGGCTTTTCAAACTACAGGAAAACTCGTAAGAATGCTAAAACATGTCGTGTGATTAGTTTGAAGAGTTTCAAGGTTCACAATGAGACACTTCCGGTTGTTGTCGGTTAAAAGGGTAGTAATTAAAGGATGTAGCCATTACGCGATATCTAGCCTAGTTTTGTCTTCCAACCTTTTTGTTATCTTGCATACTCATCAGCTCCTGGGTATACTTCTTTTTTCTCCAAACTAGTCGAGAATATTATCAAGTAGAGTTGCTAAAACGTTCTTTAATAAATATGGAGACTTTTGTAGAAAGCGTGGAAATTTTTAGGGCAAGGTTGGGATCACGCGTTGTGTGATGAGAAGAATGAAATAGAATAGGTCGTGCTCGAAAAAATCAGGTTATAGGAATCATTAAAAACTATTAAATGAACCTTATATATCAGCCATCAGCTATTTGTTATCGAGAGATATTTGGCAAGGGGAAAATATCTTATTTGTCTCTCATTTACTTACGGTAATTTTTCCGCTGAAAGGAGCCTTTGGTGAACAAAGTTTTAGTAAAATTAATAGCTTAGTCGTTGGTTGTATTTTCTTATTAGATTTGAATTACGCAAAGATCAGGAGTGAATGTCATCAATCAAGAGGGAAATGATGTAATAAATTAATGATAACCTCGCAGACGTCATTTGTTCTTAATTTTAACAGTTGAAATGGCTTCATATGTGAAACCACTTCTCTATTGATGTTCTATCTTATTCTTCTTATTAGACTACCTTCATTTAATTTCATACCATGGCATTACTGCGACTAATAGCGATGTTCACTGCCTACAAACATTTACGTCAATTTTTTTCCGAATTCAAATGCAACCACCGAACAAAAGAAGTGGTTGTTTCAACAGCCGTTAACCTTAAGGACGGTGCCTACTATTGTTATTGCGCATACGTTCTGCGTTTATAGAGATACTCGGGTTTCCTATCGTTGATACTTACTGATACAGTGATATTTTTGCGCGGGTTAAAACTATCCGTACAAAGTAAATCTTAGTAAGTACTCTTGGTATCCAAAAAGAAAATTGGGGGTAATTATGCATTTTTCCGAGATAATTAAGCTTCAATTTGAGAAAGAACGCCATACATTGCTTTATATTGCGTGGTTACCCCCAATTTTCTTTTTGGATTTCAATAACACTTGTTAAGATCTACATTTCCTACATAATCGTCCTTTGAATTAGTAGGCACCGTCCTTAGTAAATACATGTATAAATGTATGGGTGACGTTCGAGTTTCAGTCAATACTTGTACTTACCAAGTACAAGCATCCGACGGCATGCAACAGTGCAGTGATTGATCTATTTAACTGTCTTTCATTATAAGACCAAGAAATTGGTCTCTGTTTTGCAACGCCTTTCACTTCAAGACGTGTACACGATTGAATTTAAGATGTGTTCACTTTCGTCTTTTTCCTCCTTGACTGCGCCGTCGTGGTACTTCAGGTCACAGTTGATTTGGGTGCGGTACTTCAGTTTATGACATTGTAGTAGGATCAATAGGATCTAGTTTTCTGCACGGCTAGCTCTAGAATCATGCAAGAACAGAAAGAGTCTCTGATTTTTTTTAATTGTATGGTCTGTTTCTCCGTATCCGTATATATGGCCTCCTTAGGATCAATCAACACTTTCGCTTAGAATATTAATCTACTCTTCGTTGTGTGAGACGAGTGTTTCTTTGTTTCATTTAGGTTTACCAAGCTATCGAAATCGAAGT
>NC_090870.1:36870442-36955442 GCF_036669935.1 Montipora foliosa | reverse complement strand
CCCTGCTGTGGGCTCGTTTGTCTGGGTCGACGAAGTTTAGGCGATGGTTAACTGCGGTGAGATGATGTTAGCCCTTGTCTTGTAGGCAGTTGTAAACTTTCCGGCCACAGCTTTAGCTAGGGCTAATATTTTTTCAAGGAAAGTTTACGGTCAGAAAATTAGTATGTGTTCTGGCGGATTGAAGGCTATCAATTGCAGTTTTTTCTTGAGCATCGCGAAACAGATCCATCTCCCGATGCAGCACTTTGTCTTTGCCAACTGACTGCGTTTTCACACAGGTTTTGGACACAGAAGACGAAAGTAAATTGTTTTCTTTGCACCACTCTATGCACAACTCTGGAAAGGCTATAAAGCAGGGACAATTTCCAAATGATCAAATCTCCCCTTGCTGTGACCCTTTTACTTCGGTAGCCATCTTGATTATTACGAAGACACAAGTTTGCTTCAAAAGATGGGAAATATGAAACGATTTTAATTGCAATGAACTCGTGCATGAAAGTTTCCCATGAAAGATGCACCAATCAGACTTTAAGCGTGGTATACTCTTCCACGCAGTGAACTTATAAGTGTGCCGCACGCACGGGACATGAAGGAAAAGCAGGTCACAGTTCACAGCAATACTGGAAAATCTAAAACTATCACAGGGACTAACCTTAAGCCTAAACAGTGCCTTTAGTCGTGATTAGGGTTACGGTTAGCATTATTAAAGGGATGGGTTGTTTCAAGAGTAGTAAAACAGGGATCTCTTAACGGTAACTAGACTGCGAGCAGTCCCTCTTCAGCCAAGTCTAAGCTCGGAAGGACTGGAGAGAGCGAATTGGCCGAGAGGGTAACGTCAATTTTCCGAAATGAAGATAGGTGGTTTTCACGCTACGTCATCGCCGCAATGTTGGTGATCTGTCTCTAGAAATTGGTTGCAAACCATCTGTAACTTCCTTGCCAATTTTTGTTACTTTTTCTTTGAATCTTTAAGTGAGCACGGCGAAAATAAACAATTTGATATGACTACGATTAGTAAATGAATGTAAGAAGTTGTACTTAAAGTGCAACAATGACCCTTGCTTTTTTAAAGGGGTCCTCCACCCCAATAAATATCATGCTGTAACACATAAATACACCAAATCATCTGAAAATGTTGAAAGAAAGCGTTTGTAACGGAACAAAATGCATTTAACAATCGGCTCCTTTTGTTTTCGAATAGACCATTTTACAGTTGTTTGCTCAGTGACCTCGCCTATGAATGGCCTCGAGGCTGCCGGTGACCTTGTATTGATGCAGTGCTCACTAAATTGTGTTGATGTTAGTCTAATTAGTCTACATGAGCATTAGAAAAGCACAAAGGTTTGTATCAAACAGGGTCACCGACAGCCTCGCTTCCTTTCTTAGGCCACGTCACTTAGCTACTACTGTAAAGTGGATGTTTCCTTTAATCTCCCCAGAAAACTATAATTGACAATCCCTCGAGAGTTGAAATACCCAAATGCACGTTATAAAACCATGCTACAATGAAATGTTCTTGCCTGACCTTTTGAATCAACTCAGGTTTTGGCCGAGAAAGCAAATCAGAGGAGCCCGACGGATTAAGTTGTGAAGATGATTGTTTTCCCGGTTGCATGACTGATGAGATGAACGAGTGCGTGCAGGCTTGTCAACGTTTTTGTCCAGTACTTTGAACAATTTTCCCTTCAAGAATGAATTAAAGTAAGTCAATCTGATTTGATTCTGTATCATTTCTGTTACTGTCCAAATATCTGTTACTCACCAATCAAAGCAACAAACATAGGGGCTAACAGACGTGAAAGCGGCGGACTGCATATATACTACTTGATAGCTTACAGTTCGTTATCGCGAGAAGGGCTGCGCACACTCAGAGAGGCAACGCTCCAAGAGAGCAGACACCGTGATGCACTTGCGGCCGATGTATTTCAATGAATCTTTCCCACTCTCTGCAGAGTTTTCAAGTTTACGATAACGTAATCAAACTGCCGCCAATATAGAGTATAGCGCCAGTACAGAGATTAAAGAATAGCTAGTATAGCCAGTATAGACTTTAAAGAATCTCTATACTTACTTGAACTACGTTGTTACCAAATCAGTTTCAAGTAACGTCAACATTAATAGGGAGCTTAATCGAAAATGAGACACAAACAGTGGTGACAAACATTATAAACAAGCGAATTGTTTGAAATTGTTTTTACTTATCGTTTCAACAGTCACTTCTGAAGATGTATGTCCAAGCACACGAAACGTTAAGTAAA
This sequence comes from Montipora foliosa, assembly GCF_036669935.1. Classification (NCBI taxonomy): domain Eukaryota; kingdom Metazoa; phylum Cnidaria; class Anthozoa; order Scleractinia; family Acroporidae; genus Montipora; species Montipora foliosa. The sequence goes on along the minus strand of NC_090870.1, from coordinate 36,953,184 downwards.
TAATTTCAAACAATGCGCTCGTTTGTAATGTTTGTCGCCGCTGTCTGCGCCTTATTTTTGATTAAGCTAAGATGGCCAAAGAAAAAGAGTATTTACGATAGGGAGCTTAAGAACAAGATGTTTTGGAGCCACGGTGGGCAACTGGCACGACGTAGTCAGGCGTCATAAACAGAGTCAGTCCGTTATATATGGATGCATCCTCACGAGCACTAACTGGCCCGGTTTGTGACATGGTGAGACGTGGCATTTGACATTCAGTCAGAATACTACATTGATACAATTCTACGTTTTAGCCACAGGATTAACGGTTATGTTTAAGAAGGTAATGTGATCCATCGAATAGGGGCGTTGGATTTCAGTGCGGTTTTGCTAGTGAGCCGTTTTCTGTAGTCGTCTTTCACTCCCGGCCATGATCACTAATTTCGTAGGTGTCTTATTAACGCGAATATGATACGGGACTGAGCTACCTTGTTGGATTTGAGGTGGGCGTGGTCCACTTCCCCGTATTCATATCTATAACGGGGAATTGGTAGCCCCGGATTCCAGTCCCGCTCTTTATGATCACTGCCTGGATTCGTCTTCAATATCGATGGCCCCGAAACCAACTCTACGCAGTTTGCGTTTGTCGACACAATTCCCTGCCCTTCAGTTTCCAGTTGCAAATGTTAAGACAACGTCAGTTGAAAGTGTAAAGCGTCTTTTCCTATACCGCATTTTGAACATAAAAAGGGGGTTAAGCGAAGACGAGATTATTTTTAAATTCTAGGTGATGAGGACCTTTTAATTCTTTTCTTTTCTTTTACAGCTTCTTCTTTCCCTTGTGACTTATGCGGGAATTTGTTGTCCCAGAGATGACTGGACGAAGTTACAATCTTTGACACGAATTATATATCAAGCTACGTTGGAATCTGAACTTCAAATGAGAAGTACGGCTTGAAAGGGCTGTGCCACGAAATTTGGCCAAATTCACCGACTGGGATAGCCAAGATTAAAATTGAAAAATACCAAAATGGATTGCAATTTGGGATTTTGAAAACTGTTCAGCGTAATAGTTATTTGTAACTAAAATTATACATTATATCAATTATGTTTGAAAAATTTGTGGTTACCCTGAATTTTCTTTTTGGATTTCATTAACACTTGTTAAGATTTGCTTTTCCCGTATACCTTTGCATTAGTAGGCACCACGGTTCTTAAAAGTAATTTCTGGGTTAGCCTTAAGTTGTATAGCGAAAAAGGGCTAGTAATTGGCAAGACAAAACAAAATGAACTGCACTGCCGCGACACAGCCCCTTTATGCTAGGAACTACAGATCGTGACTCATTCAGCACTGTTTTTTAGAGAACGAACTGTGTTGTTTATTGTTTCAATACACATATGAAGAAGATCACTTAGTGCCAACCTTACTCTAAGAACAAAAAGAAACTACACTTGTATCCTGAACGGTGCATTTCTGTTGGAAAAAGAAGGAAGAGAAACTGCGCGTTAAAAAAAATAATACGTTGACTTAGAACATTCTAAGATCAACCGAGAGTACCTTAATAGAGCTATGTGGCCTCTTTGTCCTTTTATCACGGAGCAGAATTACCCGGAATGCTGATTGGCTAAGACAGAGGCCAAATTTTCTTAATCACGAGGGTATTTTTGGTAATCAGGAGGCCATTGAGTACTTGGACTTGATTGGTTAAAAGTTGTTAGCAACGAAGTGTAAAACAAGTAATCGCATGTGTCCTGGAGGACAATTAATGATTACTGATTACTTTGAAAATACGAGTGAAATTAATTGATTATTGCCCTTGGTCTCACGCAAATACTTATACAGGGAATAGCACTGCTGCAGTCTGTATCTCCTCCCCACAAGCTTTGAATGTGAATATGAATATAAAGTCCTTGTAATTTGAAAACTCTACGCAAAAATACCTTCCTGGGGAGCAGGACTGGCCATGTGGTTTGTATAGTGATCGCAAGCAGTCTCCCCATCTACCCGTCCCCAGCCAACATTCAAACTCCATGCTACTGAGCATGAGATATGAGGACTTAACCTGTCGGTTTTGTATTCCGCTACGTTCAAAGCATCCGAAAATTGGCTTTTGAGGAATCGTTTTTGTGTACTGGGAGAAGGAATGGCGCAGAGGTGAGAGTACTCGCCTCCCACCAATGTGACCGGAGTTCGATTCCCAGACTTTGTGTCACATTTGGGTTGAATTTCATGGTTCTTTAATCGGTCTTCCTTCTCCTAAAAATCTACTATTTGATACGAGTTGATTTGAGTTGATCTGATTTCTGTACAGTTGCCTCAATTAGTGCCTCAGTTCTATTTAAGCAATTAGAGGACTTTTTTCCGTGTTTCCATAGCCTCATCTAAACACTCGGGGGAGTTGGGAGAATTCGCGACAGTTATGCAAACACGAGACGCAGTCGAGGGTTTGCATAACTGTACAGAATTCTCCAACTCCTCCGAGTGTTTAGATGAGGCTATGGAAACACGGAAAAAAGTCCTCTAATGCTTTTATAAAATACTTCTCAAAGATAATTCGACAAATGAAGGAAAATACTGATTTTTTTACTTTTTGATTGAAACAGATTTTCTTGATACACGGTCATATTTCCTACCAGCCAATCAAAACGCGTATCTGACAATACATAACGAATCAAAATTCATGTGATGTCACAGCCGTGTTTCCATACTCTCATCTAAACACAGCTATTGACCAAGGAGAGTGCGAGTACTACCCTAATTGTTTTATAAATACAGTTGATACTTAAATAAAGTTCATCAAATCTCACTTCTAGTCATTCTTATCTCTGGACTGCGTAGCGGCTGCAACAATCGTGTGGAAAGAGCGTGGCCGAAGAGGGCGTATTTCATGTCTGCTTTCGATATTTCCAAGACTCTTATCTTCGTAATTTTTTCAAAGACAAAGCAATCCAAGTTTGAAAGCATATTAAGGGACATCCAATCCCAGTCTCACCTGAATCATTTACCCCTACTTCCTTCTCCAGGCAAACCAAATTTGTTGTAGGAACACTTAAACGGAAAACGAAGGACGGAACGCTTGTTTACTGAATTCATCACAACGTTGTTGTGGAATGAGGCTTTTCCTCCGGTAAACCTAAATAAAAAACGAGATCATTTGGACAATCAGTGAATTAGGACTAAAGGAATGTAAATGGGAATGCCATTGACGCACGTCGGACTTTCCTGTTCCTATAGAAGGGAGAGGTTCAAGGATACACATAAATTATTCGGATGGCAAGCTGTTATTATTTTTGTTTCTAGTCTACGCCCTTTCCCAGGGTGTCTTGCTTTCGGGGAAGGTATCAAGTAAAGAAACCCTAGGAACAAAGGTGCTGTTCGTTTGAAGGCTGTGTCTGTCCATAGTAATTTTAAACTTAAAAACAACAGCAGTATTTTTTCTAAAATGCTGAATGACTCAAGAGAGCGAGAGGCTTTTGGAGGTAAAATTGAACCGCTATTGTTCTTAAACAACTCTAACTGTATAACTTTAAATGTTTCCATTAAACGCCAAATTCAAAGAATAAAAGGTGCCTTATTTGAGTGATCGGTTGTATAGTGGTTAATTCATTTAATGTGATTACGTACCTCCGAACCGTTCCGCAACCCTTTAATGAAGTTCTCAACACGAAATTTCTTTCGTCAAAATGCTGTGCTCCACATTCGGGATCGTTTAGATGAAGGAGACTGGAATCCGCTTGTGAAGGTAGACGGTCACGTGGTATCTTTACCAGCATAGTATTGGGCAAGCACAAAAGGAGAAAGCCTTGATCGGCCCCTAACAATGTCAAAATATCGTCAAGAATTCCAATTCATCTCATTCTCTTTTAGACTGATACGTCATAGTGATTTGTTATTCAGCTGACCAAGGCCGTTCCACGGAACGACAGAATAAATGAGGAAAGAGTTGAAAACAAAAAAATGAATGCATTAGCGACAACGAAGAACCTTTTTTTTTTCGTTTACTGTCGTCCGACCGACTCATATTTTTTAGTCAAAACCAGTAAAAGATGAGGAAGGTAATGACTTAGTAAAACCTAGATTCCATTACATAGGGCAATCTGCCCCATGCCACTCCACTCTTTTTGTAGCTTGAAACTGGTTTTCTTTTTCTTTTGTTGCTTCTGATTTTCTTTTTGTTCGGTTGGTTCCTCTTTTTGACCCTCTTTTTTTCTAGGACCGACCGTCCGACTCAAACTTAGGAAACGCTTCTATGGTAAAAGGAGAGAAAAAAGGGGACAGCTTAATGACTCGGGTATACCAGGAGCTGGGTTTACTAGAAAAAGCTCTCTCTGCGCCTGAACAAAACTCGAATACTTTTTGAGATGAAGGATGAAAAGAACTATATTAGAGAAAGTTCTGCCAGTCTGAGAGTTCTTATTCTGGTAGTAATCAAGATGCAACCGCCTTATCGATAAACTACAGAGTCGAGTTAGAAAACATTTGCGATTTTCAGTCACTCACCGGAGCTCGAGGTAGGTGTTGGCGTCAGTTTTGGCGTCCGAGTCAGTGGACGAGTCGACGCTGGTCTTGAAGTCGTTGATGCTAAGACGAAAGTCATTTATTTCAGATGAAGCAAGAAAAGGGACAATCCTACTTTGGTTTAAATTATCAAATGCACGAAGATAATATGTAGGCTTTCAGGTGAAAGGGAATGTTCTCATATTGTGCTGGGACTAAACGTATTCATAAAGCACCTTTCCCTATATGGTGCTTATCATGGATCTGCCACGGTAACACGATTTCTAATCTTCAGCACTTTTTACTTTCAGTATATTAATCATGTTAGCTCCGTTTCCTCGTTGAGGTACATAAACAGCGCCACCGTGATATCACATTTAGATTTTGTATCTTCTTCACACCATTTCTACGTCGGAAAGTTTGCGATCGATGAGATTGAGAATGAAGATCATGATAGGATGTTGTTGACGAGGTCAAAGGCCGAGGCGGTCACCATCCTCTAAGATCTACATACCTTCCTACCATATGATACAAATGCCACATTCACTATATAATAGTTTCATTCGTTTGCGTTTAAAGTGTTTTAGCGAAGCATATTCAACCTGCTGTTGTTCGTCCTTTTTGTGCTATCAGGAGCCGTTACGATGTCAAGTGTTCTCATTTGTCCAAGAATTTTTCTATAATTGTTAGATTTATGTCATTCTTTCTACGATAAATGGTGTAATATGATATATATATATATATAATTTTATATCAATAATATTAACTATTAGAAAAGATACTTATGAACAACCATTTTTTAACAACTTAGTGTTTAAATGAATTTACCTGAGTTGCTGTCTCCACAGTAGCGTAAATTGCAGAAATGCGTTGGGGACAACCTATACACGTAAAAGCCACTACAGTTTCGAACCAGGATCTCTTGTTGCCATTGACAACAGCCTCCCACCCAATGGAAACAAACTGTGCGATTGACAATGCCTTGAGCCACTGATGGATGTCCACCGATGAGATAGCCTGGCGCATGCGTACCGCAAGAGTATCTTGGCACACAGTTATCAGGCATCTTCGTGCCTGCTTCGTTCTGGAATCGGTACCACCCTCGAGTTAAGAATCTGTCACACTTTTGTACATTGCTACTCTGATTTCCCAGTGCCCTGTCACTTTCGTTCAAAATCATGTAGTTGTAGCATTCTACGAAAAAAGGAAGGATATTTCATAAAGTTTGTGTTTAGCTTTGAATTCAAAAGGGAGTTCATGGCTAATCGTTAAAGAAATTGTTAATGCCATTAACAAATTATAATCATGCGTCTTTCGCTTTTTTTTTTTCGCTCCTTCTCGTTTCAAGCGCTTTCCAAAATATGTCTTAACCAAAGAAATTACAGCTCATAATACATTGTTCTTCAGTCGGTTAAACAAAATGAAAACAGAAATGACGTCATCATCATTTATCCTTTTACTAGCATACCGACACTAAATTCTTTATTCTTACTTATTTATTCAAGTTTTAATATTCTAAAGTTTCCCGACATTCCTAAGTAACATTTTATCTCAAACGCGCTCTTTGATTACTAAGCAGGCTGTGAGAACTCTAAACTTGCTTTGAGATTCGCTCCCTTGGTTGACAGTTTCACGCAAATCAAGCTTAGTGTCCAGAAGACACAGCCCGTCAGGAGGCATTGAAGGCGTAGGGTACATTTAACACTAAAACAAAGCAATAGACAGAGGCACTCTGGGTGATTTTTGCACCAGGTGTCATTACAGGGTGTTACAAATGGGGAATACTCGGGAAAAGAATTTGTGGAGTGTTATTAGAAAGAAAAAATATTTTACGATTGAAAGGAGTTCATTTTTAAGGCTAAGTGATTGCTCTGAAGACGAAACAGGAATCCCCTTCAAAATATAAAATACTGGAAAACGAATTAGTGAGGTTGGTATTCAGGGTTAAATCAGTTACGACGAAGCACTCGACCACTACAACAGCAACGTCAGGATATTTTGACCAGTCAATCTTGTTTACTCGGTCGACGCCGAAATCATTTGGTGTACAATTGTAAGTATTTTTAATCATACAAAAATGTAGCCGCATCAAATACGAAGAGCTGTATGAAACTCTGAATGAGGAAGAGGGTCATTGTACTGATACTAAATGCTGTTCTTTGGTGTCATTTAACCCTACCCACCACCCTCTCCACTCATCCCAAAAAAATTGGGGATGAAGATCTGGGTGGAATACGAATTTGGTACATTTTGTGGACAAATAGCTCACCAGCTTCGGCACATCGTATCAAATCTCAGATTTTGTTTAATTAGAAGTTTTAAAAAATAAGCACAGATTGCGTACGTGTGGTAGTTGCAGTAACACAGCGCTGTATAATTGCCAACTGAGCTGCGTTTTGTCCTCCAGGAGGTTCAAGTTATCTTTGCGTAATATGCAGCTCTAATAGTACACGATATTGTTTTGGTTCCGTATATCATCATAGTGCCATGGTAGAAGTCTTAGATAAGTAGCCTCCTGAGAAGACAAGTGGTTTACTAGTAAAATACTAAACCCAGAAAGATTGAAGAAATTAAAAGGGAATCGAGAAACATTAGTTTCGACGCTTACATGTTAATCATTTTCAAGTTCCCTTACAACTTCTTTTCCACTCAAGCTTAAGCGTGCACTCTGAGCTTTTGACAGGTTTCTAAGACAAAAGTTCACTGAAGTTAATCCCTATCCAGCGGGGTTAGTATTTGTATTGGTGACCTCAAAGTATACGACTTACCGTCAGAAACGCGAACTTAACAAGGTACAGATTTTGTTAGGCTGCTTTGCGCAAAACAAATGTTGTTGCAAAAGTAAATAAATGTTGATACACAGCTTTTAGGAAGAGCAGAAGGAAGTTTCCAGGAAGTGCCGATCGAGAATATAACATTTTACCATCAGCAACAACTTTTGCGACATGAAAAAAAACTTGAATTTTGAACGGAGAATATAAAAAGTTACCATCGGTAAAAAAAATTTTGGCAGATTTTTGCTATGTACAATTTTTCTATGTTACTTTTGGCTGCACAAAATCGCAAAAATCGAAAGTGACATCAGCGGGCGCCGTGATCAAGTTATCTTGCACGTTTTCTCGCAAAACAAAGAAAACATCTGTGTCAAAATGATGGCAAGACACCGCGGGGTTTTTTTTGTTGGTCTGTTTTTGTTTTCTTTCAAGTGTTTTAAAGATTGACAAGAAATGTGCAAATTCTCAACACAAAGATCACAATCGCCCAACTCTTGTGGTTTACCACTGTTTCTTCTAAGTCAAAAATGTCTCTCCTAGACGAGGTTATTTATCACCAGGTAATTCCATCGTTTTGAACTAGCAGCTGCTTTATTATTCATCAGCGTTACAAATTCTTGCCGATTTTTGGGACTCATTGGCACGCTTCCAACGGCCCTGTTTATGTTCGTGAGTTATGCACGCGCTGCGGGTCTATAGTCACCACGGACTTAACACTCTACGCTCTTACACTCTTATAATCATACAACCAGGTGACATAGTGTGTAGTTCACTTATAGTGCACTTCCACAAAAAATAAGTCATAACTTACCAAAGGTTGAAAATAGGGTGGGGATGGGTGTGTGCCTGGCAGCTGTAAATGAAAAAGGAGAAAAAAAGATAAGTTGATTATCTTCAGAAAAGGGAAACCGTGAGCTCAAGTCGAAAATAGGAGTCTGTCCTGCAACATTCCAATTACTAGACAGTAAGAATGCTCAGTCTGCCACAAGATTCTCTATGCAGCTATCAAATAGTAGTGGGTGCCAGACAATTAAATACCGATGGACCAATTAATTATAATAATTGGGAACATTTTCAATGAAGGTATGTGGAAAAAATTCCAATTGCAGTCAATTGGCTGTAACGACAAACCCGCGCGATGTTTGTCGTTGGTATTCCGTTGCCATGGTAAAGTCATAGTAGTGTTTGTAGACGAAGAATGCCCCACAGTTAAGCACATAAATGAAAGTTGGCTGTTAACAACAACTTAACCAAGTAAAACAGACTTGTTGTAGAACAGCTTCCTGGGCCACTGGAGGGTGATTGCGTCGTGCCGCCCTGGCAAAACTAGCACAGATCTCACAGAATCGGGTAACGTACAATCGTTTACTCATTTCTAGCTAGTTTTATACCAATGTCTGCACTTTGAATTTCGTCGCTCAGGAATCTCTTTAAGTCCCACATTAATGGTACCCATTTCATCCTTAATTTTAATTTACTGGTTGACTCCGAATTCCAGCTATTCATCCCATAGTCACCTGGAGAAGAGGAAGGTGTAGCCGCCAATGAAGCATTTGAAACATTAACTGAAAACAAAATAGGTCAATAATTTTGGTAAGTTTCTAATGAGAACTTCAAAAGGGTTCTCCCTTTCTTAGTGTCAGGCATCCTTGATCCATCAGTCAAAGTTGTTTACTTGACCAAAGTTACAAACATCTCAGATAACAGTTGAAGGTTTCGGTTGTTGTTAGTGATAAATTCCAAAAATAATGCAGTCCCTAAAAATATGAAACTAGTCAATAGAAATGTTTTACTGAGAAAGAGGAATGAGATAACGGAAGGCTAGCCCTATGATAGCGCTCTCAAGTTTCATAATAGAACTAAAGTAAACAATTAGCTTAGAGCGGTTTTCAAATGAGTGTCGTAAAACCAAAACCAAAGTAGTTACTTTGGCCAATCAAAAAAAAAAAACGGAGACAATCCGGTAAACCAATCAAAACTCGAAAGAAAAACACGTAGCTGACACAAAGCGCGGGAAAATGTGCACGCGCGAGCAACGATTGGTTTTGGTTTCACTTCTGATTGGTTGAAAAAATGGCGCAAGAACTTTGAACCAATCACTGAGTGAAGTAATCATAAACCAAAGCTATTTGCTAATTACATTCGACACTCAATTGAAAACCGCTCTATTGCTCAGCACTGATTAGTTCACTCGCTCCATCAACTGATCTTCGTGCAAACCTTCAATAAGCTGTGTTGTTGTTGTCAATGCTAAAATATATATCAAAAGGACTCTAGTAGCCGCTACGAGGGGGATAGGCTATCCAACCTGGCCAATAAAAATATCGAAATTGCATTGTAGACTTAAGGCGCTCTTACACCGTGCAATTTCTCATGCATACCTTGCAACAGCGAAAAACGTTGCGAAACCAGTTGCAGAAACCGTTGCGGAAAGTAGAATTAAGTTCTCGCAATAGTTGCAACGAAATTTAAGCATTCGGCAGTGATCTGTCCTGCAACTTGTGTCGAAACGGCTTGCGGCACCAGCCAATGAAAAGGTTCCTTTAACATCATGTGATCATCAAAACGACACAACTTACATGAAACGTTGATCATTCTAACACCCGTAAACAACTTATTTCGTAATGTCAGAACGTTTGTAAAAATGGCGTTGAGAGAAACTGCACGAAAAATTGCACAGTGTAACAGCGCCTTTAGCCTTGTACACATTTCGCCCATTATGATGATTTTAATCCCATTCTGCACAGCCTTTGCATATTAAAAAGTAGAGGGATACAGTTCTCTACCTGGTGTTGTTGGTGGAATTCCGTTGCCACAGTAACGCAAAGAACAGCCAGGAGTACGATGAAAATTGTAAACAAAGAATGCCCCACAGTTACGAACATAAATGAAAGTTGATCGCCGGCAGCAAGAAAACGAATTACTGAAGCAAACTTGTCGATAAACAGCTCCCTCAGCAACTGAAGGGTGGCTTCCATTAAGCCACCCTGGCTGAGAAGTTCCACAACGCCGGCTAGGTACGCATGATTGGGGCATTCTGGTACCAGCTTCGCCACGGAATCTGTACCAGCCGGACAGACGAAAGTCGCAGAGGAATGTAAAACCTTGATAAGTAATAGCTCTGTTCGATTCATTTAAGACTTCATAATTGTAGCATTCTACGATAAAAAAAATTGCGTAGGTTTTTTAAGGGCTTGCCTTTGAATATGAATGAGGAGAATACTAAACCTCAAAAGTAAATATTTTTTTTTTTCACTTTTTTCCTAATAACAAAAAATAGATAATAAACTTTAAAAGTGGACATCTTACAGCTTTTTGTTGGGATCTTTTGAGTCAAAGTAACGCTTTGCTGCCTTCAGGTTGCAAGTAATGATATTAATTTTGATAAAAATTACCAAGTGTGGCCTTAACGATGTGCATACCACAATAATGCTGAACAGCTTGTGTTTACTTTCCGAGTAAAGTGGAGGGGGCGATATTCGACGTTTGTCACCTTTCGGATACAGAGAAGAGTAAAAGGACACTTCGTGACGCTTATTACAATACGCGCGCATTTCAGTACATGCAATCCAAAAGGTATCGCGGGCAGCTGAATGTTGTTCACCTCACTCAGAGCTTACACAACAACTCCCAACACTTCTGGGAGTTGTTGGTTCGGGAGATGTTGGATGGTGTTGGCAGATGCAACAACTCCAAACAATGGACGGACGTGCGTGCAGTGTATTGTGGGAAAGATGCGACCCATTAGACTTCGTGAACTTACAAAAATTGGCTGTCATCTTGTTTTCAACACGTTAATGGGTTGTTATCTCCATTGAGACCATATCGAATGCTCGTGCGTGGCCCCACAATGTTGGAAGCTGAGCTGTGTAAACGGATCCAACATTGTTGGGCTACGTTTCGACGATCACGGAACAAAAGAAATGTAGGAAGTTGTTGGCTCAAAACTTTGACCAGTTTTAAACACGTTACTCCCAATAATTTTTGAAGATGTTGGCCAAGAATGTTGTTTCCGTTTGAACGGAGCCTTAGGTAGCGGATAATCGTATAGTCACACTTAGTTATTTTGATATCAATGCGTTCAGCAAAAAAGTCTCTAGAAAATGAGAGCTGTCATTTTAAAGTTCCTTATTTTTAATGATGCCGATTAAAACCTTAACTTCAATTTATAGGTTATTTCCAGAAAAAAGGTTGACATTGGATTCCAGCTATTCAGATATAACATAATTACCTGGAGGTAAGGCAGGTGTAGGAGTCAGAGTTGCCAATGATGCATTTGATACATTAACTGGAAATAAGACAGATTAATAAATTTGGTTCAGTATCTTCTGAGTACTTTAAAAGTATTCTCCCCCTTGGAGTATTTCTAATGTTGTTTAATGGGGTTAAATTCGAAACGTCTTAGAAAACATGTGAAGGGTCTCAAGTCGTTAGTAATAATTTCTAAACAAATGCAGTCACTAAAAATATGAACTGGACTGAAATGCAGTTCTCGAGAATCCGCTCTGAAAGTATTCCTATGTTGCCCTTCTTATTAATAGCATCTTGACGTGCAATCCAAAGACTAAATGTATTTTTCACTCGCTGTAAACTTTATTACAACATTATTGCAGCAATTGTTCAATTCCGATGACCTCTGAATCATTGGAAACGAAGTTAAATCTGACTTTGTCTTGACAACAACTTGTCTACTTATCTCATGTAAATTCCGCCTCACCGACATTAAAACGGACCGTAATAGACCATATTATTCGTATTCTAAGTATTCGACTGGAAGTAGCTTGCAATGGAGGCTAATGCGGGGAAATCTTTAGAAATGCAAATACTTTTTTAGTATACAGCTATTCCCCCACATTAGCCTGCGGATCCATTGCAAGCTAGTTCCAGTCCAATACTGAGAATACGAATATGGTCTTACCAAAGGTTGAAAATAGGGTGGGGATGGGTGTGTGCTTGGAAGCTGTAAATGGATAAGGAGAAAAAAAAGATAAGTTGATTATCTTCAGAAAAGGGAAACCGTGAGCTCAAGTCTAAAATAGGAGTCTGTCCTGCTACATTCCAATTACTAGACGGTAAGAATGCTCAGTCTTCCACAAGATTCTCTATGCAGCTATCAAATAGTAGTGGGTGCCAGACAATTAAATACCGATGGACCTATTAATTATAATAATTGGAAACATTTTCATTGAAGGTATGTGGAAAAAATTCCAATTGCAGTCAATTGACTGTAACAACAAACCCGATGTTTTTTTCCTGGCACGTGTTGTCGTTGGTATTCCGTTGCCATGGTAAAGTCATAGTAGTGTTTGTAAACGAAGAATGCCCCACAGTTAAGCACATAAATGAAAGTTGGCTGTTAACAACAACTTGACCAAGTAAAACAGACTTGTTGTCGAACAGCTTCCTGGGCCACTGGAGGATGTTTGCGTCGTGCCGCCCTGGCAAAACTAGCACAGATCTCACAGAATCGGGTAACGTACAATCGTTTACTCATTTCTAGCTAGTTTTATACCAATGTGTGCACTTTGAATTTCGTCGCTCAGGAATCTCTTTAAGTCCCACATTAATGGTACCGATTTCATCCCTTAATTTTAATTTACTGGTTGACTCCGAATTCCAGCTATTCATCCCATAGTCACCTGGAGAAGAGGATGGTGTAGCCGCCAATGAAGCATTTGAAACATTAACTGAAAACAAAATAGGTCAATAATTTTGGTAAGTTTCTCATGAGAACTTCAAAAGGGTTCTCCCTTTCTTAGTGTCAGGCATCCTTGATCCATCAGTCAAAGTTGTTTACTTGACCAAAGTTAAAAACATCTCAGATAACAGTTGAAGGTTTCGGTTGTTGTTAGTGATAAATTCCAAAAATAATGCAGTCCCTAAAAATATGAAACTAGTCGATAGAAATGTTTTACTGAGAAAGAGGAATGAGATAACGGAAGGCTAGCCCTATGATAGCGCTCTCAAGTTTCATAATAGAACTAAAGTAAACAATTAGCTTAGAGCGGTTTTCAAATGAGTGTCGTAAAACCAAAACCAAAGTAGTTACTTTGGCCAATCAAAAAAAAAAACGGAGACAATCCGGTAAACCAATCAAAACTAGAAGTAATTACACGTAGCTGACACAAAGCGCGGGAAAATGTGCACGCGCGAGCCACGGTATTTGGTTTCACTTCTGATTGGTTGAAAAAATGGCGCGAGAACTTTGAACCAATCACTGAGTGAAGTAATTATAAACCAAAGCAATTTGCTAATTACATTCGACACTCAATTGAAAACCGCTCTATTGCTCAGGACTGATTAGTTCACTCGCTTCATCAACTGATCTACGTGCAAACCTTCAATAAGCTGTGTTGTTGTTGTCACTGCTAAAATATATATCAAAACGACTCTAGTAGCCGCTACGAGGGGGATAGGCTATCCAACCCGGCCAATAAAAATATCGAAATTGCATTGTAGACTTAAAGCGCTCTTACACTGTGCAATTTCTCGTGCATACCTTGCAACAGCGAAAAACGTTGCGAAACCAGTTGCAGAAACCGTTGCGAAAAGAAGAATTAAGTTCTCGCAATAGTTGCAACGAAAATTTAAGCATTCGGCAGTGATCTGTCCTGCAACTTGTGTCGAAACGGCTCGCGGCACCAGCCAATGAAAAGGTTCCTTTAACATCATGTGATCATCAAAACGACACAACTTACATGAAACGTTGATCAGTATATAACCCGTAAACAACTTATTTCGTAATGTCAGAACGTTTGTACAAATGGCGATGAGAGAAAATGCACGAAAAATTGCACAGTGTAACAGCGCCTTTAGCCTTGTACTCATTTCGCCCATTATGATGATTTTAATCCCATTCTGCACAGCCTTTGCATATTAGAAAGTAGAGGGATAAGTTCTCTACCTGGTGTTGTTGGTGGAATTCCGTTGCCACAGTAACGTAAATTACAGCCAGGAGTACGGTTAAGTCTATAAACAAAGAATGCCCCACAGTTACGAACATAAATGAAAGTTGACCGCCGGCAGCAAGAAAACAAACCACTGAAGCAAACTCGTCGCTGAACAGCTCCCTCAGCAACTGAAGGGTGGTTTCCATTAAGCCAGCCTGGCTCAGTGGTTCCACAACGCCGGCTAGGTACGCATGATTGGGGCATTCTGCTACCAGCTTCGCCATGGAATCTGTACCAGCCGGACAGGCCAAAGTCGCAGAGGAATGTAAAACCTTGAAAAGTAGTAGCTCTGCTCGATTCATTTAAGATTTCATAATTGTAGCATTCTACGATAAAAAAAAAATTGCGTAGGTTTTTTAAGGGTTTGCCTTTGAATTTGAATGAGGAGAATACTAAACCTCAAAAGTAAATATATATTTTTTATACTTTTTTTGCTAATAACAAAAAATACATAATAAACTTTAAAAGTGGACATCGTACAGCTTTTTGTTGGGGTCTTTTGAGTTAAAGTACCGCTTTGCTGCCTTCAGGTTGCAAGTAATGATATTAATTTTGATAAAAGTCACCAAGTGTTGCCTTAACGATGTGCATACCACAATAATGCTGAACAGCTTGTGTTTACTTTTCCAGTAAAGTGGAGGGGGCGATATTCGACGTTTGTCACCTTTCAGATACAGAGAAGAGTAAAAGGAAACTTCGTGACGCTTATTACAATACGCGCGCATTTCAGTACATGCAATCCAAAAGGTATCGCGGGCAGCTGAATGTTGTTCACCTTACTCACAGCTTACACAACAACTCCCAACACTTCTAGGAGTTGTTGGTTCGGGAGATGTTGGATGGTGTTGGCAGATGCAACAACTCCAAACAATGGACGGACGAGCGTGCAGTGTATTGTGGGAAAGATGCGACCCATTAGACTTCGTGAACTTACAAAAATTGGCTGCCATTCGACGATCACGGAACAAAAGAAATGTAGGAAGTTGTTGGCTCAAAACTTTGACCAGTTTTAAACACGTTACTCCCAATAATTTTTGAAGATGTTGGCCAAGAATGTTGTTTCCGTTTGAACGGAGCCTTAGGTAGCGGATAATCGTATAGTCACACTTAGTTATTTTGATATCAATGCGTTTAGCAAAAAAGTCTTTAGAAAATGAGAGCTGTCATTTTAAAGTTCCTTTTTTTTAATGATGCCGATTAAAACCTTAACTTCAATTTATAGGTTATTTCCAGAAAAAAGGTTGACATTGGATTCCAGCTATTCAGATATAACATAATTACCTGGAGGTAAGGCAGCTGTAGGAGTCAGAGTTGCCAATGATGCATTTGATACATTAACTGGAAATAAGACAGATTAATAAATTTGGTTCAGTATCTTCTGAGTACTTTAAAAGTATTCTCCCCCTTGGAGTATTTCTAATGTTGTTTAATGGGGTTAAATTCGAAACGTCTTAGAAAACATGTGAAGGGTCTCAAGTCGTTAGTAATAATTTCTAAACAAATGCAGTCACTAAAAATATGAACTGGACTGAAATGCAGTTCTCAAGAATCCGCTCTGAAAGTATTCCTATGTTGCCCTTCTTATTAATAGCATCTTGACATGCAATCCAAAGACTAAATGTATTTTTCACTCGCTGTAAACTTTATTACAACATTATTGCAGCAATTGTTCAATTCCGATGACCTCTGAATCATTGGAAACGAAGTTAAATCTGACTTTGTCTTGACAACAACTTGTCTACTTATCTCATGTAAATTCCGCCTCACCGACATTAAAACGGACCGTAATAGACCATATTATTCGTATTCTAAGTATTCGACTGGAAGTAGCTTGCAATGGAGGCTAATGCGGGGAAATCTTTAGAAATGCAAATACTTTTTTAGTATACAGCCCCACATTAGCCTGCGGATCCATTGCAAGCTAGTTCCAGTCCAATACTGAGAATACGAATATGGTCTTACCAAAGGTTGAAAAGAGGGTGGGGATGGGTATGTGCTTGGAAGCTGTAAATGGATAAGGAGAAAAAAAAGATAAGTTGATTATCTTCAGAAAAGGGAAACCGTGAGCTCAAGTCTAAAATAGGAGTCTGTCCTGCAACATTCCAATTACTAGACAGTAAGAATGCTCAGTCTTCCACAAAATTCTCAATGCAGCTATCAAATAGTAGTGGGTGCCAGACAAATACCGATGGACGAATTAATAATAATAATTGGGAATATTTTCAATGAAAGTATGTAGAAAAAATTCCAATTGCAGTCAATTGGCTGTATTGACAAACCCGCGCGATGTTTTCCTGGCACCTGTTGTCGTTGGTATTCCGTTGCCATGGTAAAGTCATAGTAGTGTTTGTAAACGAAGAATGCCCCACAGTTAAGCACATAAATGAAAGTTGGCTGTTAACAACAACTTGACCAAGTAAAACAGACTTGTTGTCGAACAGCTTCCTGGGCCACTAGAGGGTGATTGCGTCGTGCCGCCCTGGCAAAACTAGCACAGATCTCACAGAATCGGGTAACGTACAATCGTTTACTCATTTCTAGCTAGTTTTATACCAATGTGTGCACTTTGAATTTCGTCGCTCAGGAATCTCTTTAAGTCCCACATTAATGGTACCGATTTCATCCCTTAATTTTAATTTACTGGTTGACTCCGAATTCCAGCTATTCATTCCATAGTCACCTGGAGAAGAGGAAGGTGTAGCCGCCAATGAAGCATTTGAAACATTAACTGAAAACAAAATAGGTCAATAATTTTGGTAAGTTTCTAATGAGAACTTCAAAAGGGTTCTCCCTTTCTTAGTGTCAGGCATCCTTGATCCATCAGTCAAAGTTGTTTACTTGACCAAAGTTACAAACATCTCAGATAACAGTTGAAGGTTTCGCTTGTTGTTAGTGATAAATTCCAAAAATAATGCAGTCCCTAAAAATATCAAACTAGTCAATAGAAATGTTTTACTGAGAAAGAGGAATGAGATAACGGAAGGTTAGCCCTATGATAGCGCTCTCAAGTTTCATAATAGAACTAAAGTAAACAATTAGCTTAGAGCGGTTTTCAAATGAGTGTCGTAAAACCAAAACCAAAGTAGTTACTTTGGCCAATCAAGAAAAAAAAACGGAGACAATCCGGTAAACCAATCAAAACTCGAAGTAATTACACGTAGCTGACACAAAGCGCTGGAAAATGTGCACGCGCGAGCCACGATTGGTTTTGGTTTCACTTCTGATTGGTTGAAAAAATGGCGCGAGAACTTTGAACCAATCAGCGAGTGAAGTAATCATAAACCAAAGCTATTTGCTAATTAAATTCGACACTCAATTGAAAACCGCTCTATTGCTCAGCACTGATTAGTTTACTCGCTCCATCAACTGATCTACGTGCAAACCTTCAATAAGCTGTGTTGTTGTTGTCACTGCTAAAATATATATCAAAAAGACTCTAGTAGCCGCTACGAGGGGGATAGGCTATCCAACCCGGCCAATAAAAATATCGAAATTACATTGTAGACTTAAGGCGCTCTTACACCGTGCAATTTCTCGTGCATACCTTGCAACAGCGAAAAACGTTGCGAAACCAGTTGCAGAAACCGTTGCGGAAAGTAGAATTAAGTTCTCGCAATAGTTGCAACGAAAATTTTAGCATTCGGCAGTGATCTGTCCTGCAACTTATGTTGCCACGTTTGCGGCACCAGCCAATGAAAATGTTGCTTTAACATCATGTGATCATCAAAACGACACAACTTACATGAAACGTTGATCAGTATAACACCCGTAAACAACTTATTTCGTAATGTCAGAACGTTTGTACAAATGGCGATGAGAGAAAATGCACGAAAAATTGCACAGTGTAACAGCGCCTTTAGCCTTGTACTCATTTCGCCCATTATGATGATTTTTATCCCTTTCTGCACAGCCTTTGCATATTAGAAAGTAGAGGGATAAGTTCTCTACCTGGTGTTGTTGGTGGAATTCCGTTGCCACAGTAACGTAAATTACAGCCAGGAGTACGGTTAAGTCTATAAACAAAGAATGCCCCACAGTTACGAACATAAATGAAAGTTGACCGCCGGCAGCAAGAAAACAAACCACTGAAGCAAACTCGTCGCTGAACAGCTCCCTCAGCAACTGAAGGGTGGTTTCCATTAAGCCAGCCTGGCTCAGTGGTTCCACAACGCCGGCTAGGTACGCATGATTGGGGCATTCTGCTACCAGCTTCGCCATGGAATCTGTACCAGCCGGACAGGCCAAAGTCGCAGAGGAATGTAAAACCTTGAAAAGTAGTAGCTCTGCTCGATTCATTTAAGATTTCATAATTGTAGCATTCTACGATAAAAAAAAAATTGCGTAGGTTTTTAAGGGTTTGCCTTTGAATTTGAATGAGGAGAATACTAAACCTCAAAAGTAAATATATATTTTTTATACTTTTTTTGCTAATAACAAAAAATACATAATAAACTTTAAAAGTGGACATCGTACAGCTTTTTGTTGGGGTCTTTTGAGTTAAAGTACCGCTTTGCTGCCTTCAGGTTGCAAGTAATGATATTAATTTTGATAAAAGTCACCAAGTGTTGCCTTAACGATGTGCATACCACAATAATGCTGAACAGCTTGTGTTTACTTTTCCAGTAAAGTGGAGGGGGCGATATTCGACGTTTGTCACCTTTCAGATACAGAGAAGAGTAAAAGGAAACTTCGTGACGCTTATTACAATACGCGCGCATTTCAGTACATGCAATCCAAAAGGTATCGCGGGCAGCTGAATGTTGTTCACCTTACTCACAGCTTACACAACAACTCCCAACACTTCTAGGAGTTGTTGGTTCGGGAGATGTTGGATGGTGTTGGCAGATGCAACAACTCCAAACAATGGACGGACGAGCGTGCAGTGTATTGTGGGAAAGATGCGACCCATTAGACTTCGTGAACTTACAAAAATTGGCTGCCATCTTGTTTTCAACACGTTAATGGGTTGTTATCTCCATTGAGACCATATCGAATGCTCGTGCGTGGCCCCACAATGTTGGAAGCTGAGCTGTGTAAACGGATCCAACATTGTTGGGCTACGTTTCGACGATCACGGAACAAAAGAAATGTAGGAAGTTGTTGGCTCAAAACTTTGACCAGTTTTAAATACGTTACTCCCAATAATTTTTGAAGATGTTGGCCAAGAATGTTGTTTCCGTTTGAACGGAGCCTTAGGTAGCGGATAATCGTATAGTCACACTTAGTTATTTTGATATCAATGCGTTTAGCAAAAAAGTCTTTAGAAAATGAGAGCTGTCATTTTAAAGTTCTTTTTTTTTAATGATGCCGATTAAAACCTTAACTTCAATTTATAGGTTATTTCCAGAAAAAAGGTTGACATTGGATTCCAGCTATTCAGATATAACATAATTACCTGGAGGTAAGGCAGGTGTAGGAGTCAGAGTCGCCAATGATGCATTTGATACATTAACTGGAAATAAGACAGATTAATAAATTTGGTTCAGTATCTTCTGAATACTTTAAAAGTATTCTCCCCCTTGGAGTATTTCTAATGTTGTTTAATGGGGTTAAATTCGAAACGTCTTAGAAAGCATGTGAAGGGTTTCAAATCGTTAGTAATAACTTCTAAACAAATGCAGTCACTGAAAATATGAACTGGACTGAAATGCAGTTCTCAAGAATCCGCTCTGAAAGTATTCCTATGTTGCCCTTCTTATTAATAGCATCTTGACATGCAATCCAAAGACTAAATGTATTTTTCACTCGCTGTAAACTTTATTACAACATTATTGCAGCATTTGTTTAATTCCGATGACCTCTGAATCATTGGAAACGAAGTTAAATCTGACTTTGTCTTGACAACAATTTGTCTTCTTATCTCATGTAAATTCCGCCTCACCGACATTAAAACGGACCGTAATAGATCATATTATTCGTATTCTAAGTATTCGACTGGAATTAGCTTGCAATGGAGGCTAATGCGGGGAAATCTTTTGAAATGCAAATACTTTTTTAGTATACAGGTATTCCCCCACATTAGCCTGCAGATCCATTGCAAGCTAGTTCCAGTCCAATACTGAGAATACGAATATGGTCTATTGAGGCCTAATAATATATTTTCAACGAATGATTAAATCTATGTACGCTCACAAGATTGCTACAGAAATAAAGGGAAAAGGTTGCATCTTACAAATGCGCAAGCACAGGCTGCCGGAAATACACAAGAAACTAGCAACAAAAAAATACTACAAGTTCATCGAAATAGGACACTTACAAACGTTGTTTGATTTCCAGGACGGGAACGAACGGGTCAAATATCTCAGTCTTAGAAACGATGTTAAACAGTGACAGTTATGAAATCATGTGTTGTCAAATAAAGAAATTTGCAATGGCAATAATAAAATAAGGAAATTAAAGCGACAAAAAGGTAACAGAAATAACTAGGATGACTTACGAAAAAAAAAAAGAGGAACTAAGCTTCGCTGAGGCGCTAAAGAAAAAGAATGAGGATGGCAAAAGCAGCATAATTAATTAACAAGTAGCTAAAAGAAACTCAGTCATTTCTACCAATTGTAAATGCGGCAGCATTAATTATAGTAAGGAGAAAAAGAGTGTAGGTAGAATTATCACTTACCGGCTGACGAAGCCTTTGTTGGGAATAATGTATGTCTTGAAGCAGTTGTTGCTGGAGAGAAAAGATATTCGGTGAAGTTAATGTAACCTATAATTTTGTGACTCTTGTCTCTGCTAAAATATAATCAAAACGATTCTCGTAGCTATCCCACCCGCCAATAAAAATGTCGAAATTGCATTCTAGAGCTAGCCTTTTTATACATTTCGCCCATTATGATGATTTTTATCCCATTCTAACTAGCATTTGGATATTAAAAAGTAGAGGGATACAGTTCCCTACCTCGTGTTGTTGGTGGAATTCCGTTGCCACAGTAACGTAAATTACAGCCAGGAGTACGGTGAAGTTTGTAAACAAAGAATGCCCCACAGTTACGAACATAAATGAAAGTTGATCGCCAGCAGCAAGAAAACGAAGCCCTGAAGCAAACTTGTCGCCGAACAGCTCCCTCAGCAACTGAAGGGTGGTTTCCATTAAGCCACCCTGGCTGAGAAGTTCCACAACGCCGGCTAGGTACGCATGACTGGGGCATTCTACTACCAGCTTCGCCATGGAATCTGTACCAGCCGGACAGACGAAAGTCGCAAAAGAATTGGAAACGTCGATAAGTAGTAGCTCTGTTCGATTCATTGAGGACTGCATAATTGTAGCATTCTACGATAAAAAAAGTATTGTGTCGTTTTTAAAGGGCCTCCCTTTGAATTTGAATGAGGAAAACACTAAACCAAGAGTTAAATGAAAAAAAATGGTAGTTAGAAAAATAGATAATAAATTTTAAAAAAGGAAACATCTAACAACTTTTTGTAGGGGTCTTTCGAGTCAAAGTAACACTTTGGGTTGCAAGTAATGATATTAATTTTGATAAATATCACCAAGTGTGGCCTTGACGATGTGCTTACGACAGTAATGCTGAACAGCTTGTGTTTACTTTCCGAGTAAAGTGGAGGGGAGGGGGGGATATTCGACGTTTGTCACCTTTCGGATACAGAGAAGAGTAAAAGGACACTTCGTGACGCTTATTACAATACGCGCGCATTTCAGTACATGCAATCCAAAAGGTATCGCGGGCAGCTGAATGTTGTTCACCTTACTCACAGCTTACACAACAACTCCCAACACTTCTGGGAGTTGTTGGTTCGGGAGATGTTGGATGGTGCTGGCAGATGAAACAACTCCAAACAATGGAAGGACGTGCATGCAGTGTATTGTGGGAAAGATGCGACCCATTAGACTTCGTGAACTTACAAAAATTGGCTGCCATCTTGTTTTCAACACGTTAATGGGTTGTTATCTCCATTGAGACCATATCGAATGCTCGTGCGTGGCCCCACAATGTTGGAAGAGCTGTGTAAACGGATCCAACATTGTTGGGCTACGTTTCGACGATCACGGAACAAAAGAAATGTTGGGAATTGTTGGCTCAACACGCAACAACATGCAACAAGATGTGTAAACAGACGCAACACGTTACTCCCAATAATTTTTGAAGATGTTGGCCTTAGGTAACGGATAATCGCATATTCATACTTAGTTATTTTGATATCAATGCGTTCAGCAAAAAAGTCTCTATGAAAGGTGTCACTTTTTAAAGTTTTAAAACCTCAACTTCAATTTATGGGTTATTTCCAGAAAAAAAGGTTGACATTGGATTCCAGCTATTCAGTTATCACATAATTACCTGGAGGTAAAGCAGGTGTAGGAGTCATTGTCGCCAATGAAGCATTTGATACGTTAACTGGCAATAAAACAGATTAGTAAATTTGGTTCAGTATCTTCTAAGTACTTTAAAAGTGTTCTCCCTTCTGGAGTATTTCTGATATTGTTTAATAGGATTATATTCGAAACGTCTTAGAAAACATGTGAAGAGTTTCAAGTTGTTAGTAGTAACTTCTAAACAAATGCAGTCACTGAAAATATGAACTGGACTGAAATGCAGTTTTCAAGAATCCGCTCTGAAGGTATTCCTATGTTGCCATTCTTATCAACAGCATCTTGACATGCAATCCAAAGACTAAATGTATTTTTCAGTCGCTGTAAACTTTATTACAACATTATTGCAGCATTTGCTTAATTCCGATGACCTCTGAATCATTGGAAACGAACTTAAATCTGACTTTGTCTTGACAACAACTTAGAAAACAAGTGGAGGATTTCAAATGGTTAGCAATCACTTCTAAAGAAATGCAGTCACTTAAAATATAAAATGGACTGAAATTTGGTTTTCAAAAAGTCGCTCTGAAGTTACTCCTATTTTGCCATTATTATCAATAGCATCTTGACATGCAATCCAAAGATCAATTCTATTTTTCACTCGCTGTAAACTTTATGACAACATGATTGCGGCATTTCTATAATTCCCTGACCTCTGAATCATTGGAAACGAAGCTAAAATGTGACTTTTTCTTGACAACAACTTGTCTCCTTATCTCATTTAAATTTTCAATTGCCTTACCAACATTAAAAGGGACATGAATTGAGGCCTAATAATATATTTCAACGCATGATTAAATCTATGTACGCGCACACGATTGCTACAGAAGTTAAGTAAAAAGGCTACATGTTAAAAATGCGCAAATACATGCAGGCTGCTGGAAATGGACAAGAACCTAAATTCCAAGGCAAAGATACAACACGTTCAACGAAATAGGACACTTAATTACAAACATTGAATTATTTCCAGGACGGGAACGAACAGGTCAAATATCTTAGTATTGGAAACGATGTTAAGTAGTGACAGTTATGAAAAGATGTGTTGCGAAATAAAGACATTTATAACGGCAATAACTCAAAGAAAATTTATGCGACAAAAAGGTAATAGAAATAGCTAGGATAACTTACGAAAAAAACAGAGGAACTAAGCTTCGCTGAGGCGCTAAGGCCATCCCCTTTATTTTCTCCGTTTAGCATCGTCCGACCGATCCAAATTTTTGACATTTTCAAAAAAAAAAATTAACGACGTAGTTAGACTATTTTTATGTCGCATAGGAGTTTCAGTGGCTGATCCTTTTTCCCACGTTGTCTTAATTTTACAACAACATCAACCGACTTTTCTGCCATATTGATTTTGGGTTCAACAGTCTTGTTGTTTTCCTGGCTACACAGCAATGATGCTGCGGTACCAGGCCTCCGATTTCGAGACTTCTTGTGAATTTTTTTAGGTTTTTTGTTTTTTTTTAAGCCGACCGACCGACTCAATATATTAGAAAACACATTCAACGCTAAACGGAAATAAAAAAAGCATGGCCTAAAGAAAAAAATGCGGATGACAAAAGTCGCATAACTATTAACACGTAGCTAAAAGAAACTCATTCATTTCAATCAAGTGTAAATGTGGCAGCATTAATTATAGTAAGAAGAAAAAGAGTGGTGGTAAAATTATCACTTACCAGATGACGAAGCCTTTGTTGGGAGTAATGTATGTCTTGAAGTAATGGTTGCTGGAGAAAAGAAATATTTGGTGAAGTTAATGTAACCAATAATTTTGTGACTCTTGTCACTGCTAAAGTATATATATATATCAAAACGATTCTCGTAGCTATCCCAGCCCGCCAATAAAAATGTCGAAATCACATTGTAGAGTAAGCCTTTTTATACATTTCACGCGTTGTAATGACCTAATTCCATTCTGCACAGCATATGTATATTCAAAAGTAAAGGGATACAGATTCCTACCTCGTGTTGTTGGTGGAATTCCGTTGCCACAATAACGTAAATTACAGCCGGGAGTACGGTGAAGTTTGTAAACAAAGAATGCCCCACAGTTACGAACATAAATGAAAGTTGATCGCCAGCAGCAAGAAAACGAAGCCCTGAAGCAAACTCGTCGCCGAACAGCTCCCTCAGCAACTGAAGGGTGGTTTCCATTAAGCCACCCTGGCTGAGAAGTTCCACAACGCCGGCTAGGTACGCATGACTGGGGCATTCTACTACCAGCTTCGCCATGGAATCTGTACCAGCCGGACAGACGAGAGTCGCAAAAGAATTGGAAACGTTGATATGTAATAGCTCTGTTTGATTCATTGAGGACTGCATAATTGTAGCATTCTACGATAAAAAAAGTATTGTGTCGTTTTTAAAAGGCCTGCCTTTGACTTTGAATGAGGAGAACACTAAACCAAGACTTAAATGAAAAAAAATGGTTTTAAAATTTTCCTAATAACGAAAAATAGATAATAAATTTTAAAAATGTGCATCTCACAACTTTTTGTAGGGGTCTTTCGAGTCAAATTAACACTTTGGGTTGCAAGTAATGATATTAATTTTGATAAGCATCACCAAGTGTGGCCTTGACGATGTGCCTAGACAATAATGCTAAAAAGCTTGTGTTTACTTTCCGAGTAAAGTCGAGGCAAGTAAGTTCGACGTTTATCACCTTTCGGATAAAGAAAAGAACAAGAGGACACTATGTGACGCTTATTAAAACTGGCACGCATCTTGTCACTTGCAATCCAAGAGGTATCGTAAGCACATGCATGTTGTCCACGTTACTCAGACTTATGTTCAGTGAAAACGGACCCAACAACTCCCAACACTTTTGGGAGTTGTTGGTTCGGGATATGTTGGATGGTGTTGGCAGATGAAACAACTCCAAACAATGGAAGGACGTGCATGCAGTGCATTATGGCAAGGACACGACCCATGGGACCTTGTGAACTTACAGAATTTGGCGGTCATCTTGTTTTCAACATGTTAATTCGTTTCTATCTACATGGAGGCCATATCTAACGCGTGTGCGCGGCCCAACAATGTTGGAATTTGCACGTATCAAAACATGTTGGTTTACGTTCTGGCGATCAAGGAACAAAAGAAATGTTGCGAGTTGTTGACGCAAAAGTTTGACCAGTTTCAAACTTCGCGCAACAACATGCAACAAGGTGTGTAAACGGACGAAAAGCGTTACTCCCAATAATTGTGAGTGATTTGCCAAGAATGTTGCGTCCTTTTGCACGGAGCCTTAGGTAACGGATAATCGTATAATTATATACACATACTCCGTTATTTTGATACCAATGCGTTCAGCGGAAGATCCTTAGAAAATGAAAGCCGTAAAAATTCTTTTCAATTTTTTTCATTAATGATACCAATTTTAAAACTTTAACTTCAATTTACAGGCTGACATTGAATTCTAGCTATTCAGTCATCACATAATTACCTGGAGGTAATGCAGGTGTAGGGTTCAGAGTGGCCAATGAAGCATTTGATACATTAACTGGAAACAAAACAGATCAATCAATTTAGTTCAATATGTTCTGAGTACTTTAAAAGTGTTCTTCCCTTTGCAGTTTTTTTTTAAAGTTAAAGTTGTTTAAGAAACCAGTTCAGGCCGGGATTCGAGTCGCTAGAAATAAGTTCTAATCAAATGCAGTCACTGAAAATATAAAACTGGACTAAAATTAATACTGTTTTGCACATTGCCTCGTATAGTATTGAAGCGTCTCCGAAGGGAATCGAATCCATGACCTCTTTATACTGGTGCAATGATCTACCAACTGAGCTGCGAAGCCACACATTTGGGAGCAAGTCAATTTGTTGGACCGATGACGGTTTTCCCGTGAAAGGACTTGATGAATGGAATGAATGTATGTATATATTTTTTAAGTGCGGGATATAGACGAAGGAATGACGTAATCCTCAAGCAAATTCACCTGCCTCCAACCGTGTGGCTTCATAGCTCATTAGTTGGTAGAGCATTGCACAGGTAAGGCAGAGCTCATGGGTTTGAATCTCGTTGAAGCCGTCTGAATTTTTCAGGTGACTATAAGAGAAAATTGCTTAAATTGTCCAGTTTGTGCGGGGATTACTTCATTCCTTCAAAATTATTGTACTGTCTAGTAAGAAGTTAGTTATCAATTGTTGTTTTCATCTCACGCTTACCTGAAGACAAGGTAGGTGTAATGTTCTGAATTGCTATTGACACAGTTGGTACAATTACTAGAGACAAAAAAAGTTATAGTTTTAAGGTTTTCTTTTACCACTTAATACTCCAACAAAATGCTCTTTCATGTTGCGTCCATGCAACAATAAGCCAGTTCGGAGTTTCAAAAAAAAAATGCGTATTGGTATAAAAACAATTACCATTAAAAATACAAAGAGTGTGCAAATTCACACATCGAGATTATATGCTTTATTTTATCCCGATTTGGCTTAATTGAGTAGGTAGAATATTCTGTTTTGTCTAACCTTCCAAAGTCATTTTCCTATCATTGTATAGTCGAGAGTTCATGAGATTCGTGGAATAATTCATTTTATAAAATATGCGCTAAAGAAACGAAAACGGGAAAGAAATGTTTTAAGACGAGGCCTGAGTAAAGTTAACCCTTGGATAAAGTGATAAGACAGTTCATTAACACTGATTTGTCAATTGCCGAAGAATATCCAATGGTTTTTGTGACACGATGAAGTCCCTCGAAATAATACCTGTCTTAATTTTTGGACACCGATCTCTTTACTTTTCTAAGCATTTTTGTTTACATTTTAAGTATCCTTTCATTTAATTTGCAGGTCCTGTACGCTATCTCCAATCGGTAATAATAACCCCTGCCATCAATGGAAACGAGGCTGTAGGCAACCATGCAACATCCTTCATAGGACCATTCCCTCAGTTTACTTTGGATGATTGGATCACAGCAAGGGAAGAGGGTTGGGTGACCCTGTCCTGCGAAAACCTTTCCCCACCTCTCATAAAATTACATACAAGCTAACATTGAGGCAAGTTGAATGCGAGATGAAAGAAAAAAAGAAAAGACTGCACAAAAAGAAACATCGTTGTCATTCGCAAAAAACACAAAACTGTAGAATTAACGGAATGCTTCTAACTTACGTACCAGAGGACGACCTTGTAGGCAATAGCGGAAGTCTTGAAGCTGTCGTTACAGGAAAGAAAGGATCTTTAGTCAAAGTAATCCTAATGCGAGCAATAATCTGGAGAAAGGCATTTTGCGTGGATCCCAACAGAAACGGGATACCGAAATCTTCCCGGCTTGATTCATTTTTAAACCGACACTTCCATTAGCCACAATTGTTACTCTCGCCATTATGCTTCGATTTGCTTCATTTGGTCTCATACAAGATGGCGAAACGATCTTAATTTGAATTATTAGGGCTATTAGGGTTTTATTAGGGCTTAAAAGCCCTAATAAAACACTCTTCAATTACATCAAAATCCTAGTGGTCAACTATGTACCATTCGCGCATTGTTTATCAGAAGTAGGATGACTTTCATCGATTTATAAAGAACATATAATTACCTGCTAAACTGAATGCATCTGAAAGATAGAAGAGAAAGATAATATATAATTGAACGGTACAGGGGAGTTTATAACCACATTTGAATACGTATTTGCACGTCTTAGGATCGTATGTATAAAACAAGCAAATGATACTCACACAAACAAGTCATTTCAAAGCGCATTCCAAACCACAGAATTGGTCAATGTAACCGGTAATGAAATTATATAGCGCATTTTCTATTTACAGATTCAAATGCGCTTTGCAAGTAATAAATCTATGGGTGTAACCGGACGTCAGCATATGAAGAGGTCGCTGGCAGCCGCTATCAGTCCAATAGCGATCTCACCCAACCCATGAATGAGTGAATTAATTTAGGCCTGACCACAACATTTGGAACTCCATGCCTTGCTCTCTTCGCGAACAGTGCATGGGTTTTTTAACGTCCCACTGAATGAATCAACGGTTTACCAGTTCACGAACAAGTTAACCAGCAAGTGTTGTTAGACGGGGCCTACGGTTTATCGCCCTTATCCGAGAAGACTACAACGTCTAACCATTTGCAGATGTCATCACAAAGGCAGCACTTTCTTCTCAGTTTCTTAAGGACCCTGAGTGTTAATCTGGGCGGAGTTTTTGATCCCGTGTACTATCTCCACGGTAGTCCAATGCCCACCCAACTCAGCTAACCGGTCGGCGAGCAGCTTACAGTTTCAAATTAAATCAATCAATTTACCTTCATTTTCTTCTAAGAACGGCGTATGGTTTTCTATCTTCTCTTCGAAAGGGCCTGTAAATTATATAGACATTTTTCGTGAGTGAAATGACGAAAAAAATATATAATATCATTATGATGGTCCCAAGGGAGACATGGTGGTACAAATCCTATTCCCGCTGTCCTTTTTCAGATTCTACTAGATTCGCTCGGCCATGGGCATGCTAACAAATATTTATCATATCCTTAAATTACCTTTGAGTCCAGTCGAATCCGGGGGAGAAAAACACTTCTTTCAATTCCTATTCAAATATTTAGGAGCCTCTATTATCATATTAAAACCCGTGGTTTTACTCAACAAAGTAAACTAAAATGTTGCCAGTTTTATCAACTAGTTACCTATAGAATTTTCCTTTTGTATCTTTTCTCTTTCGTTTTCGCTTTTCTTTTTCTTTTTATCAAGGCTAATGGATTATAAGGCCAGTAGACCATTTTGCAGTTTGTGCTTAGTTACTAGGCTTTTGAATAAAAGCGAGGCTGGAGTTGACCTTGCTTTAGCTTTTCTTAATAATTTGTGTAAATCATGTTGTTCTAATGCTAACGATGTCTGTCTATTTACATAAGAAAAGCCGCAAAGGTTTGTATCAAAGCAATGACAACTCCAGACTCGCTTTTATTCAAAGGCACTTTAAAATGGTCTTGAAAAGGCAAAGGGAGAATCGGGATTTGTAGGCAGACCAACAACATTATTATTAACTAACTTTCAATGACTGTGTCTTCCAACAATACTGTCAACACATCGGCTTTATCGCTTCGTGTCCCTGGAAGGCAACAAAAATCCAACATTGTTAGCAGGTAAATACCAAATGAGGATATAAGCAATAAAAATCAAAATCAACCAATCTAGACAGAAATCAACCGGAAACAGGCTTAAACAGAGGCTTAGCAAGGTAAGGAAGCTTTTTCTTGCGCGTTGCCATAAGACATAAGCGGAGGTGAAATTGAACGTTACGAACGCAAGGAAACAGTCAGTGCATTCACTTAGTAGTCTGCATGCAGGCCCGGGTTGCTCGAAGCTTGCCCCGTGTTAATCATGATCAGCCATTACCATGACAACCTATAGGTTTCATACTACTTACTACTACAAAATGAAAAACAAGGTTACAAACACAGACTATCTGGAGACAGAAAATTTGGTATTATCAAACGAGTTGATAAAGGTTGAATTACCACTGTGAAAGAAAGCTGACATTTCGAGGGTCAGCCCTTCTTCAGAACGAATAGAGGACTTGTGGGTGTTGTTGGTTTTTATGAGGGTGTGGGGCAGCTTTGCCATTGGTGGAAATATGGTGACATGAATTTGTGAGAAGAGAGGTGTTCTTTGAATCCATGAGGATAGAGTGTACCTAGTTGAAAGATGAATATTTGTTCTAGATTTTTGCGGCTTTCTCTGTTTCTGTTTGTTCAACAGCAACCGTTTATCTACTAGCGTACAACTAAACACCTTAGCGAATCGATTTCGGTTGTTAGTGAACTGGGCCGGGTTGCTCGAAGCATGGTTAGGACTAACCAGTGTTAAATACCATGGAAACCTATTGGTCTTGATGCCTCTTAACCAACGGGTAGCGCTAACCGGGCTTCGAGTAACCGACCCCTGGACGTTAGCGAAACGATCTGATACCACATTAAAAATCAACAGATTCCCGTAACTATTTGCTGCATTGGTCCTCTCATCCACTGAGGCGCCTCTGTAGTGACGACTCCGACTTTAACAGCAAGTACGAGAAAATGTGCCAGTTTTTCGAAAAGCGTGAATACCCTGAGTCCGCTGTTACCACAGGCAAACATTGTACCCAAGAAATCGATCTAGAAACCGCGATGTAAATGTCACAGAACGAAGTAACCAACAGAATTCCACTCACCCTCACATTCCATTCACAAACCTTGCAGTCAAAAACTTCAAAACTCTCCGCAATGATCCCGAAACTAAACATATATTTCCTCTAACTTAGATTATTCAAAGGCGACAAAAGCATTGCTAACTTTCTGGTTAGGAGTGCATTTAAGTCCGACAACCAACCGGGAACTTTCAAATGTACACGCACACGATACAAAACTTGTCCTTTTACTTCTACCATGGTTAATATCTCAAGACGGAATCGATCCGTTAAAATCACTGACCACTTTACATGCATCTCCGTAATGTAATCCATTGCATAACCTACACACTATGTAAGAAGATCTACGTCGGCGAAACAGTGAGAAGATTGGCGGACCGCTTTCGCCGACATCTACAAGATGTAGAGAAAAACGACACAGATGCTTCAAAACCAGTTGCGTCCCATTTCAATCTTCATAATCATTCCCACCACAACAGGATAATTTGCGGCCTATCCTTACACCACGGGAACACAGGAAGCCGCAAAAATCTAGAACAAAAACTCATCTTTCAACTAGGTACACTCTAACCTCACGGAATCAATGAACGCCTCTCCTTCCATTAATTTATTCACAAATTCATGTCACTATATTTCCACCAATGGCAAAGCTCCCCCACCCTCATAAAAACCAAAAAAGGTAAAGTCTCCGCTTACGAGCCAGAAGGCTCATCAGGCCGGCGCTTATCTCCGGTTTCTGTAGCATGAAGCGACTAGGAGTATTTGTACTCCCCCCTGGATGGGATGCTAGTCCATCGCAGGGTTACCCCCAGCATTACGCCGGTACCCATTTATACACATGGGTGGAGAGAGGCACCGTGAGAATAAAGTGTCTTGCCCAAGAACACAACACAATGTCCCCTGCCAGGCCCCGAACCCGGACCACTCGATCCGGAGTCGAGCGCACTAACCATGAGGCCACCGTGCCTCCCATAAAAACCAACAACACCCACAAATCCTCTCTTCGCTCTGACGAAGGGCTAACGCTCGAAACGTCAGCTTTCCAAATCTTTCACAGTGGTAATAGCCCTTATTAACGATAGCCGCCATGTTGGTTTTCATAATGTCATGCAAATTAGCCATGTGTTATGCTGGGGGGGGTGGGGGGGGGGGCAAACATTGGAAAAAAAAGCAAATTGCGGAAAATCGGCTCAACGAAATATTGAAATAACATTGCAAAAAGTCCATTTTAGTATTTAGAATTTAGTACCTTTTACAACATTTTTATATCTTCTGATTGCCTTTGACATTTTGACTTTCTACTTCGTTATCTGCTCATTTTTTACTAAAAAAAACGTCGAAGTAACTTGTGTAATGATTGTATTTTACTGCTTAGGTGATAAACATTCAATGAACGTGAAACAAATCATCTGTGTGGCTAAGGTGTTCGTTATAACTCGTGTTGTTTGCCCCCTAAGAAGTGTGTAGCTAATTAGCATGATAATAGCAAGTCTATTCGACCTTTATCGACTCGTTTGATAAAACCAAATTTTCATGTTTTACACTCCCATCTACGCAGCACCACAGTTTCTTTAAAAACTAGAAATTTGCATCTGGAAATAGCACATTCAGCTATTCAAGGCAGGTATTATGAAGATATCTCACCTACATGCTTAATATTTACGTTAAAGAATAATTTAAATTGATTAATCTCAGAAGTTAGAGGGTAACGATTGAATAAAGATAACATAATGAGAATGCGGGAAGATAAGGAAGATTCAGTTCCTATTTATATCTCATACAATAACGCGTCTATATCATCATAACTGTTTCAGTTATTGGAAGATTTGGGATTCAGTTATTATTTTCTGGAAGATGGTTCCTCTCGGACCAGACTGCTTAAAAATTTTCTGCAGTCCGGCCTTAACCCCTCATTACTTTACCATTGTGCAAAATGTATTTGCTGAAATGAAGGATTGAATGGAACATATGAGATGTCAGCCGTCAATATCCTTCTCCTAATCAAAACAGCAAGTGCTCTTAATCCGTAATTAATGAAAGCGGAGTATTTATAGATTGATAATAACAATGACACCCATGAGTACCATCTTCAAAATGCGGACGTAACCGATATTTGATAGTGCAGACATTGAGTCACGGTCCTGATTGCGTCACGTATTTCTCACAAACCAACTTTGTCATCTATCCTTTGATCGCTAAACCACTCGCATAGCCGGGTCGCACACTACGATACGATAATTTTATTTGGAGAGGGAAACGCAATTAACATTTTTTAGTTTTCTAACTTATCGGAGCTCTGCCTATAACACAGAGGACAAACAACACCGCGAACTCTATGCTCTACTGTTTGCGAATATAATAGTGTGTGGGTTCTTTTACGAACCACATGCGGGGAGATGGGCACTAAGGCTTATCTCCCTTATCCGAGAAGACTAGAGAGTCGAACCATTTGCAGATGTCATTACAAAGGCAGCACTTTCTCTTCGGTTATTAGAAGATCCAGTAGCCACCGACACTGACGTGAATAGTTGTTCAATATTAATTAAGGAAACATCAAAGGACCGAGATCTCGTTTCCGACACCGTCTAATTTTATCGATGAACTGTTACATCGCTTCTAACATTTTGAATTAACTCGAATGTGACAGTTCGAAATAACAAGGGAAAATACTTTAAAATGTAACCAGAAGTATCTCAAACGACGGGTATTGTTCAGTTTCATTCCTAACATCACTAATGCATTTTACGACGGACGAAGGTAAATTAGTTTTCTTACTGGTGTCAAAGAGACACCGGCAGTAGTTTCAGTTTTGCAGCGCCGAGCCTCACAGACCTATTTCAAGCAATTTGACTGTTTTTAAACCATTTTGACAATATAATAATAATTAGTCTAATTGCTCTTCATTATTTTCTTCGATAACATTTCTTGCATTGCTTTGGTAAATTTATCGTTACAGTCAAAAAATGCATCTTAAAAATGCTCCACTGAAAAGGTTACAATTTGTATCTAATATCCTTATCTGCTACCATGACCATGCATGAGGAGGATGAAACTCAAATATCATACACGGTTTCAGCGTGATTCGTGTTCAGACCAGATATCTTTGATTTTCTTTTAAATTCCTTTTAATTGGTAATCAAACTTTGCATGGCTATATACCCTACCTATATAACGTTAAGTAGCCATACAGTTAAACTCACGCTATTTCGCACCAGTAAAAACCGGCAGTCAGTTGCAAGCTCGCTAACACCGACGTTTTATCCTTTCTCATTCAACGCATAGCGACAACTGCTGCGTACACATTTGCTTCAGGACCCCTACTTGGTATTGTCAAAGAATTGAAATAAAAAAGATGAAAGGGCTAGAAAATATCAGCAGCCTAAAAAGGAGGAGAACTGAGTGCTTAAGTAACTCACTGGTTCGCACAAGAATGGCATTTGCTCTGAAAGGACATTGCTTCCAAGTACCCGTGTTTGTTCTTCTTACAAATTGTCTTAAAGCGTTTAAGGAAGCTTTTCAATAGGGCATAGATTCATAAGGAGGAAGCAAAACGTTATTTCTTGTTCAAATTTAAAGGGGTTCAGACTCAGACCTAATAAAACCTTGAAGTCTGACTGTATTGTAGCTGACATGACTGAGTTGATATAGCTCTAGTCGTTCAATACTCCGACGGCACATGACCTGAATAGAAAACCAGTCTCGGCAAAGCTTTGCGTATTTAACGTGAATGTCTCCGAAGCATTTTACGCCTCCTTCCCTGACTGAATGGAATTGATAACGCTTCCAATCCGAGCATTCTTCACAAACTCGAATCTTTCTCATTTTCAAGTCTATCTACCTTTAATATTTGCGAAAAGATTACTTTTGGTGAAAACTAATTTGTCACTTCCTTAATATGAAGTTCAAAAAAGTGGCAACTAATTCACAGTGGAAATCTAAGCTTTCCATTAGTGAAGAAAACGTAGCTCGACTCTCATCATTGTAGGAGGCCATGCACTTTCTCAAGGTCCACGTCTTAGAATACTCATTGTATTAATTTATTTCATTAATGCTTCCTGCAGTGAAACAATTGCATAGATGGTCAACGTAAACGTCGAAGATGAAAAAATGGCAATCGAAAGCGGTATAAAGATTTTTTGGAAGACATCGTAGCTATTTAAATCACCATAACCAGGAAGAAAAAGCACCGAAAATCTTACCTCCCAATGATAACGTAACGGCAAAAAGTAAAATGGCAGCAGTTGTTCTGTGCAAACCCCGCATTTTGACTCCACGCTAAGAACAAGCTCTGCCTTTAAAATCAGCAGTAAGGCTCTTTTATTTGGTCTCCAAAGCGGAAAATGTCGGAGTAAAATTACTTCTGTACCAGTAGATGAGCAAGAAGCTAATGAGTTCAATGACTTCTTGTACTAATTGTGACTGTTTCCTGCCAGTTTTCCGTTTTGGGTTTTCGTGATAGATAAGACTGAACAATTTTTGGACAAAAGCTAATAAATTTTTCCGTTTTATAAAAGTGTGAATGGGAACCAGAAATAAAAGTGGAGAGAGGAGGTATAGACATTCATGGACTCTGTACCAGAGCGAATTGGGAGTTTTCCTGCTGAGTGTTGTTGTATTATATATCAATAGTGCAATTGCATAGAAATTGTTAAGCGCAGTGATGGTCCTTCCTATATATCATATTGACATCAATATCAATTGAAGTTATCCAAGCTGTCGAGCGTTTAATCAACTGCTTATCGATATTGTAATCTAAATAATAAAATCGCTATTAAAAAGAAAATGAGTGTAGCATCATTCAGGGATCTTGAAGAGTGCAAACCCGTTCGGTAATTTTTAAAATGTTTCATAAATCAAATAAATTTTTATCATATAGATATTAGGGATTTGTTGGAAAAGACGAAGATCAAAGCGGAATTGAAATCACAAACCACAGCACTAATAACGGGAAAGACAACATCCGGGACTTGAGTGGTGTATTTTCAATGACCTCAGTGGTCCAAATACCACTCACGTCACTTCTCCCTTGTAGAGTCTTTCAAAGAAATAGCCTGTGAACAGGCTTTCCATTGTGTTATTCCGAGATGTTCGTTCCGGTTTGCTCCTGAATGGCACGCTCTCCAAAGCTAAAGGATTCCATTCGAAATCGCCTCGAAATCCGTGGGATTCCTGGACGTAAAGAGCTAATGTCGAGAAGTTTCTCCTAAGCAAACCAATGCTACGTTCTGTGCGCAGGCTGGCAAAGAAACTCTTCTTCATCTATTCGCCTCATGTGACAGAATGCGGAATCAAGCAAAATGTTAGGCTTTGCAAACCGGAATCCATCACAGCGTGGAATCCGGAATCCATTGTGTGGAATCCAGAATCCACGGCTTTCGATGGAATACACGATCCACTTCGGCCGATTTGATTGAATCCGCAAGTTTGGAGTCCGGAATCCGCGATTTGGAATCCGGAATCCGGAATTCACGGGAAGGGATCTGAAATCCAAGGGCCTCCTGGATTCCTTTACATAGCGCGAATCTATAATACAAAAAGAAAAACGAATGCGCAATTTCCTTCGCGTCGTCTTGTGCTTCTATTACGAGTAGCTAACAGATTAGCTGACATTTCCCCTAAAACCAATTACGTGGGTGCCTTCGGCAGCTGTGTAGAATTTTCGGACGAGTTTGTTTTTCTATTTTATTGGTCACAAATTGCAAGGTTAATCGTGATTAGCTGATTTCCTTTTTCGACCAATAGTATCCTTCGTAAATTTTGGTCAGTACGTAATGTCTATCATAGGCGAGCTTAAGCCAAGTGTTATGCACATTTTTTGGCAAAAATAGCGGTCACACGAAGGTATAGTGGCAATTTATTTCGTCGATTTATTTCACGTCTAAGATATCAGATGTAGCGATTTTGCATTTGGACTTCTCAAGAGCTTGTTTCGCGCGGAAGTATTCTCAGTTATTGAGCGATTTAATACCGGATCTGAGTGAAATACATGAATCGACACAAGCCGTGGATGAGAAAATGGAGAAGAAAATTCCGTAAATTATTCTTAGGGATAGAATTGTTGCCTTACATTCTATACCAGTCCAATCTTCTGGCCCGGGTTGCTCGAAACATGGTTAGCGCTCACCAGCGTTAAATACGCCAACGGTTAGCGCTAACCAGCCTTCGCTCAACCGACCCTGTTCTTTTGTTTTTACTTTGGTTTAACATTTAACATGACTTAATCCATTGATTTAATTTTGCTTTTTCTTATTCTAGTCCTCAACATTAGTTCTGATGGCACAAGTCACGCTCGCCTTTGCCGGCCCATTTGAATTTGAAGAAATTACTTGTTAATAGAGAGATTCAGTGGCATCGCGTTTACGGCAAACGAATTTTAGCACAAATTGAAGAAGATTGTTTGATTTTGAATTACTTTCTTCAATGTTCAGACTGTTTGCTTTAGCGGATATCAATAAAGTTCTCCAAAGGGAGTAGCAAGTTAAAATATTAAGAGAATTTTCAATCTTATTCGACAAGCAACTGCCTGGCGTTTGCCGTTCCACAAAAACGCGAAACTAAATCTCTCTAATAATACCAGTCTATACACGGCACATTATGAGAGGTTCGCATCAAAATTCACTGTTTGGTACAGAGTATTTTTATCATTTTATTCCTCTGGCTTTGCGCGTTCCAGGAGTAGAAATGAAATGTTTCATTTTGATTAAAAAAAGTCAGTTGTGGCTGTATTGATATTCACGCTTCACCTGTTGCATTTTAACAACGAAAATTTTGAGTTACACGTGCACGAGCGGCTTTGTTTTTGAGAGACATCTTTTGGTGTTTTTCGCGATCAGTAAAATATATCATCTCCTTAACTATGTAAATTAATAGTTACACACAATACAGTTGGAAAGATTTAGTTAAGAAATAGTTTAGCTCTCAAAAGATATTTCATTTGAAGTTTAAAATAGCCGACATAAGCACTTTTGGTAACTTCATTTATTATGTAACAGGAGAATATTATATAACAGGAGAACGGCGGAAGTCACGCAAACAACGGCGGGCAAAAGTTTCTGCATTTATCTAACTCACTAGCTAATAAGTCTTATAACGTAGCCCATGTGGACAAATGCACCTTTAGAGCAAGACTGTTTGATCTAACGTTCTTAACACCTCCAACCTGCAAAATAAACGCTTCGACGCGCAACGTAACGAGACTGTGTTGTCAATTCAATTTTGAAACGTTGACCACTGATAAAATTGCCATATGCGATTTCCTTCTCTCTCATTCTCTTGCTGATGTGCAGTGCACAATTTACATGTCGCCAAGTCAAAAAAGGCTTCAAGATTTTACAAAGAACGTTTACCCCGATGAAATACCTTAACAAATGTTTAGCTGCTAAGCTAGCTAAAGCTGAACAAACTCTGTAGAATAAGCGCACCTATCTTGAGTGAGTTCGCGTTTCACTCTTTTCTTTTTGTCTTTCTGGCCATCAAATTACATCTATCGTGTCGTAAATTGTTTTCGACCGTTTTGAATTATTTGCTTTTCATATTGCTTGCCTGATGAAAATGTCAATTAGAAGCATGAAGTGGTTTATCCATTCTCTGAACCTTTACATGAAACTTTATGCAGCAATCGATTTCACACGATCAGAACAACCCGATCAATTCATCCGCGTATACGCCCCAAGGCGTCTTGTTTGGAAAGGAGTACGCTTACACCTATAAAATTTGGGAACGATGTGTTTTTTGTATTAAAGCATGGTAATGATACTTGCACAAACAAAACGAATTTCACCCGAATGTGACACTGAAGATGCAACCCTTGTAATAAAGGTCACTTTCGATTTGCTTTAGCACTTCTAATTACGTTAGAATTATTGATCAACTTTAAAATGTCTTCTTCTACACTATTTGAGATGATTACTCAAATGATAAAATTTTCAATCTCGGATATTGCGTTTCGGGTTTTCCGGTTGGCTCGTTCAATCTAGGTTATCTGTTCATGTACGGTATTGCCTTATTAGAAACTCGTTGCTCCAGTCGTTTTTTTAGTTGAAACAACGTCCGGTGGTTTTGTAAAATGGGAAGTTCAATAAAACAATTATTCTACTCTCGCTTGTTGTAAATGAGATTGGTTCTATCCAACTCATATCCAAAGCGCGTTCAATAAACAATTAATAGCCGTTAGAGACTGAGACGAGAGTGGTTTCAATATAAGGGAAGAAGGACTTATCACGAAGACGCTATATAAAAGGGGTCGCTTCACGGACTGCTTTTGTTCGAATTCATTTAAGCACGACTGATTAATTATCCAAGATGGTGATCAACAAACAGAAACACAAAGAGGGAAGCCCGAAATGATATTTCTAGCGCCAGAAAAAGGGACTGGTGAAGAAAAAAAGAACGACCGATAACATTTCATGACATGTTACGGACACATTGCCACAAGGGGCTTTTTATTACACAAATTATCAAAGAGCTCGGTTGCGTCCACGGTTGATTGCATGTGCTTAAGGCACCACGCCTTTTATAGTGCGTCTTCGTGTTTAATTAGCCTTGCCATAAGTAAATGGGTTCTGTCTATTATCTACTTTCAAAGAACCGCTTGCTTAATATCATGGAATCTCCGTACGATTTCTCCGAACTAAAAAAGTCTTAAAATCATTGCTATTTTAACAACAAATTTTCCGGTTCATCATTTCATGGGAATTACCTTAATGAACAAAACAATGGTTCTGTACTCCCCGCAGGTGACGAACGATTTGGACCAATCACAAAATTTTTACAATAACGGTAAATCATTTTTTGGACAACATTCTCGTAGCAGTCGACGTCATCCTTGCGTCAGCTCCCTAATATCGTGTCACATTTCGCTTTCTAGCTTTTGCTGATTTCCTTGAAACCTTATTGTCATCCATTCCGATATTCAGTTGTAAAAGCAGGACCATCGAGCTCGTTCGTAAACCCGTTAAGGCCCGGCCAAACGATGAATACTGGTTAAGCTATAAACATTGTTTTCGTAATCTGCGGCAGACCCACTTTCCAACGTCGATCGCATTCAACAATTTCAAGACTCACACGTTTATGAAATATTCTTCACTACCAAGGCTCGACATAAGTCACCATGAGAGTTCCACGTAGGCTTTGATAGATTATGGTAGCATAATGTTTGGCATAATTCTTCATTACGAGGATACTTTACAGCGATGTTCCGAAAAAAGCACTGCTTTTGGGTGGTTTTGCAGCACAAAATTTTCGTGTAGTGATGATGCAACCAATTTTTTTAGGCCCAAGATACATGCAAATTTCAGTAACAGAATTATTTTTTGTTTGCTTATTGTCACACTCAAGGGACCTGGGTCCC
The DNA here is from genome assembly GCF_036669935.1 of Montipora foliosa. NCBI lineage: Eukaryota > Metazoa > Cnidaria > Anthozoa > Scleractinia > Acroporidae > Montipora > Montipora foliosa. The sequence continues at coordinate 36,913,181 of NC_090870.1, read as the reverse complement.
ACAGGAAGTGACGCAGAACTCTTTCCACAGCACTCAACGCATGCGCATAACCGGCCCGCTTACGAACGCAAGACGGCGTCCGCAACAGCCAGTGCACGCAGGGTTATACTTAAAGGGCCATCGACAACCAGTGTCCTTTGCGCGCCTTTGTTGTTGTTATCATCCGGGCAATCCTCTGAACTCGTGGTTTTCAACATCATCCCGTGAAGAAGAACTTCTGCGAATTCGCCGTTCGATTTGTTTTTTAATTTAAACGCCTTCTTCCTTTCGTTCCATAATCTTTAAGGTTGAAGTAGTGAGCCAAATAACATGGCGCTTTTCCTTCCTCGGCGGACGACCTTTCTTCACAGTTTTTATTTCGCTTTTAACACGAACACAACACCCAAATAACTCCAAAAATACAATATTTAAACATTAAGGAAAACATTAACAAAGTTTGAAGCTACTGGGCATCCAAAACACGACGATGTGAGGCGCTGGAATTTGACTTTTCAAGAAATACTAGTTTCTGCATTACAGAAAATGGCGCCGATAGCTTGCACGCCCGCAAAGACTTGTGGTTGTCGGTGGCCCTTTAAGTAAAGTTTGCAGCTCTAAATAGTTCTACGGAGCCTTGGTGGCTTCGCGTTGCTACCTGGAGATGCTTCAGTGGATTCATGGTTTAGAGAAATTCATGTTCCACGAGCCTGGCGTGTTTATTTAGCGACTGGATTCGATTTTCGCGAAAAAAATCGTGCTTGTTTTAGGTCGATCGGAGTCCCGACGCTGGCTTCCGTCTCCTACCTTGTCACTACACTATGAAGGAAGGTGAACGGGGACCATTTTTCACGAAACTTCGCGTACGTATTAAAGACAACAACAGCTCACCACATGGTAAGTTTCATCAATTTTTATTTCCATTTTCTAGCAAATTTCCAGACCTAAACTTCGCCTCATATGTTCTCTATATTTACCTATGTGGCACAAACAGTGAGCCTGGGTTAACTGTGGTTAAATGTGTGAAATGTTTTCGTTTAGCCATTCTCGACCAGCAAGTTGCACGCGCGCACACATTAGGGCCGTTTATACGAGAGAAAATAAGCCGCGGCTTACTCTGGCCGCGGCGTACATAATACGCGAAAGGAACTATTTATACGAGTATAAACTCCAAGGCCAGGATAAGCCGCGGCTTGAGAAAGCCGTGAACGTAGATTTTGTACCACTTATACGGAGTGTTCGCGTCTTATGTATAAACGGCTCTATTGTGACTTCAAATTAGGGCCGTTTATACGAGAGAAAATAAGCCGCGGCGTACATAATACGTGAAAGGAACTATTCATACGAGTATAAACTCCCCGGCCAGGATAAGACACGGCTTGAGAAAGCCGTGAACGTAGATTTTGTACCACTTATACGGAGTGTTCGCGTCTTATGTATAAACGGCTCTATTGTGACTTCAAATTAGGGCCGTTTATACGAGAGAAAATAAGCCGCGGCGTACATAATACGTGAAAGGAACTATTCATACGAGTATAAACTCCCCGGCCAGGATAAGACACGGCTTGAGAAAGCCGTGAACGTAGATTTTGTACCATTTATACGGGGTGTTCGAGTCTTATGTAAGCCGCCGTTTATTTTCTCTCGTATAAACGGCCCTATTGTGTCCTTTCCATAGACACCTTACCCTCTACCAGTGGATCTTATGTTTGGTCGAGGATGTTGAAAGAATGGATGATATCGTTTGGCCACCCTGTAATCTCAACATGTTGGAACGATCCAACATGCAAGCATCATGTTAGATCGTTCAACATTTAGGGTCGATTATTAAAACATAGTTTAGACAATGTTTTACAAAACCGCGTTCTAAGTCATTTTCAATATTGCCAACAATCATATTTAAATATTGTTTGCTGCTGATGGTAACAAGAAGGTTTGCATTCCAGACTAGACAGCAATTTATCTACTTAAAATATACCGCTTATAAACAGATTTGGAGGTCCACTGATTGTCTTAAGCCGCGGCCTAAGTTAGACTTTGTTTAAATAACTGGCCCTTAGCGTTTGCCCAGGCTGCCTTCACACTTGCAGCATTACCTTTCAAAGCGGGAATCTGTGCACAGTGTAATTTTACTACAGGTACCAAAACAAGATTGTTCTGGACTATTTGTTGGGAAAGAGCGTGCGAGCGAAAAAAAATCATTACACCTCACTGTCTCTTCTGGGTCCAGCTTTTTGTAGCCCCGTTGACGCTAATCCTGGTTAAGCTATAAACATGATGTTTTCGTAATCTGCGGCAGACCCACTAAAACACTCAGCTGACTAAAAGACTTGAGGGAAGGGAGGGAGGGGGCTCTTTCAGGTGGCCCGAAAGTGAAAGGCTGATGAATTGAAGTTTAAGACTATTTAGGGTATTTTAGTTTTTTTTACTATTTATTTGTATGCTGAAATCACCGAAAGGAGAAATCTATCTGTATAAAATAGTAAAAGGGCAAATTCATTCATACAAGGTCTTCGGCTAACTTCCTCTCCGCCGATGTTTAAAGGTGGTCACCCATCCAATGCCGATCGCATTCAACAATTTCAAGACTCGCACATTTATGAAATATTCTTCACTACCAAGGCTCGACTTAAGTCACCACGAGAGTTCCATGTAGGCTTTGATAGATTATGGTAGCCTAATTTTTGGCATAATTCTTCATTACGAGCATATTTTTCAGCGATTTTCCGTAAAAAGCACTGCTTTTGGTTGGTTTTGCAGCACAAAATTTTCGTGTAGTGATGATGCAACCAATGTTTTTTGGCCCAAGATACATGCAAATTATTTTTTGTTTGCTTATTGTCACACTCAAGGGACCTGGGTCCCACAGGAAGTGACGCAGAACTCTTTCCACAGCACTCAATGCATGCGCATAACCGGCCCGCTTACGAACCCAAGACGGCCTCCGCGACAGCGAGTGCAAGCAGGGTTTATACTTAAGCAAAGTTTGCAGCTCTAAATAGGGTAAATGTGTTTGACATTTACTCGTTTGTTGCATAGTTATTGAGATATTTTTCAAAATTTCAAAAAATGAAAGCATAATTTCAGCATCTTTTGGTTAAGCTGAGCATAACTAGCATAGTCATTGGCATAATTTTATAAATATACGAGCACTACTAGGAAGCATATTATGCTACTTTTGCGAGAACAATCTATCAAAGCCAACTTTCACGCAAAATACCGATACTCGTGCAAAACTGTAGTACTAAAAAAAAACTAGGGAATAGTATTTTCCCCAAAACCGATTTCCAACAGATGTAATTAACTTGTTTTATAAACATTGTTTTCCAAATAGGCCTTAATCACACGGCAGCCATATTGAGTCCTGAGGGATTGAAAACTTTTGTCTTTGCGCACCGAAACTCGTTCCCAAACATTTCAACTCGAGGCTCAGGGTACGAAATCTAATCTCTATGGCCAATGTGGCAAGCGCGCGAATAAGGCCCATTGGTTCACCACGAAATAGGTCTAGAATAAACACCTCGAAAGTCGGCCTAAATCCTATGCTCTCAGTATTTCGCTCACATAGAAGGCAAAAAAAAAAAAAAAAAAAAAAGAATTCAATTAGTTATCTTATAAAGCGGTCGTGAGCTTTCGTAATAAAGTACAGTATCGTTCTTCATGAAACATCTACAACTACGCAGAATAAAGGTGCAACTTTCAAATTATCATATGCTGTAGGCCATTGGAAACAATCGTTTTTGCCAGAAGTGACTTTTCCCCGCAAGTGCTACAAAAGCTGGTGTCTTCTACCATTTGGTTGTTTTCCATTGATGGCGCTTTAGGGTAATAGCTTACTTGCAGAATTTCTGTGGCCACGAAAAATGTCACAGTATATTATACTATTTCATTGCATCTTCACTTTCCATACTGTGCTACAATTTCTGGAATACAATTTTGAAGTAAGTCGTGCGTTGCCCAAGCAAGAGTTTACTTTTCAATCTACTCCCTCAAATCCTTGCGTATTTTCTATGGCTATTCGTAGTTTTTCTCGTAACTCATAGTACGTTCTGTAGCGAGGAAGGTCCAGCCTGTTGAAACTAAAGTAACAATCAAAAGCAGTTAAAATGAAAGTTAAAACAACATTAGAAAGTCCGCGTAAATCGAAAAGTCAAACGAAACTACTCTTTACGGTGAAGTTTAGCTGTAGTTATACAACGTATGGTCTGGCGCTAAGGAGTCAAGTGAAGATATGCGCGCAAAAACTTATCTCAGTGAACGGATAAATGGTAATGATATAATAATGGAAAGGAACGAGTAAATGAAATAAAAGATATTCGACAATATTCACTTTAAAAACATTTTAAATACAACTCTTCTGATCAGTACTGTCATAGGGATTCCGAAAATACCATTTTCCCTTGTTGCGAAAGGAGGTGGTTTGTTTTAACTGTATGGTACGCCGACCAGTTTGCTCAGTTTGTTGCACAACCGACCGCCATGCTATTGATAATGAGCGGGTGGGGCGCAGAGGTTCCAGAGTCAGTCTGGTCTTCCGCAGGACACATTCTATTTCGTGACCACTACCACCAAGGTGAAACTACAACACATGAATAAGTAATAAAAACTCTTACCAAGTGTGAGCCCTCGGTAAGGAATGCGGAGTGCCCCAGGGCTCAATTGTGAATTTCTGCGGTCCATTGCTGCCATACAATTCAGCAAATCCGTTCATTGGCACTCGTGAAGTCCCGGTTACGAACTGCAAGAGCCTGGCGCGAGTTTCCAGGTCAAACGAGGTCAGAGCCTGCAAATACACAATATTTGGGAAAACAAAGCTAACCCTCACCAGTGATAGTGACGTCAAGTCAAGTCAAGCCCACGTGTTTTAGCTAAACTACGAAAAATTAGAAACCCAACCATAACAAGACAAAACATCAACTATTGCTACACGCCGTAACTAACAGAAACGCCCGAGAAAACAGGTTAGAGTGGTTTTCAATTGAGTGCCGAAAGTAATTAGATAATTACTTTGGTTTCGCATTACTTCATTCAGTGATTGATTCAAACTTCTCGCGCCATTTTTTCAACCAATCAGAAGTGAAACCAAAACCAATCGTGGCTCGCGCGTGCACATTTTCCCGCGCTTTGTGTCGGGTACGTGTAATTACTTCAAGTTTTGATTGGTCTACTGGATTGTCTCTGTCCTTTTTGATTGGCCAAAGTAATCACTTTGGTTTTGGTTTTACGACACTCGATTGCAAACCGCTCTAGTAGGATAGTTATTGCATCCCTAGACCTTTGAATCAAGCAGCAAAAACAAATTTACATTCAGAGGGCCGCATTGTAGGCCAAATTGGCCGATCATCGCGCGAGTGCTATCTGAGAGAAAAAATGAAAAGACAGCAATTTAATGAAGAGGAAATAAAACCGTGAGCATGAATGAGGTCTCGACAAATTTATGTCCTGTTCACTCGGGTTTCGGGTTTATGCCAGTGTGATAACAGAAAAATTTAACGTTTCGAGTCTTTTCTTTACACGCAAACATGACCATAAACACTCTCATTCTCTAGTCAAAGGCATTCGCATTGTTTTTCCATCTTCCCTAAGCCTTTCTTCTGTTACTGTTGACTACTCACCTTCCAAAACCAAACAATCACGTGATTTTTATCACTGTAATCTCCGCGGTAATTCGTGTGCTTACGCCAGTCATTGATGTCAATCTCTCCAAGGCCACACATGAGAAGCTAAAGACGCAAGGAAGGGTAAAGGGAACTGAGAATTTCCTGAACAAAACTTTGATACAAAAATCCAAATAAAAAGGAAAAATCCCGAAAGGTCGTTGAATGCCGGCCGTGGGCACTTGCCCCACTCGGGGAGGTTTCCTACAGGGTTTTAAATCCAAAAGGATAAAGGTACAAGGAGTCAGTGTCTTAACTTTTAAAATAAAGGACTGAGTTTCTAAGCGACTCGCATTAGTTTACCCCAGGTAACATCCAAGCGTGAAGACAAGTTACAAAATGGAAGCCTACAGTTGCGTTTATTTGACACATTTTAAAATCTACGTTAATTTGAAGAAGATTTTGCCACGCGTACACAATATGGCGGATCTCTTCTTGATTGTTTAGTCCAAGGAAACTTCACAAAAACTCAAATTGCTCTGAAGTTTCTTCCTTGAAAAATTCTCTACGGCAGCTTCATGACACAAACATGACCACCCCTACCACTTGCAAGGTGTTACGTTAGTGACAAACAAAACGTTTTAGTAGTCGTATTGGAGCTTACGTGTGACTTCCATAGAGAAACCATAGAGGTGGTCACTTGACAAAAATGCAAGTTAAGATATATACTTATGAAAAATGCCACGTCTCCCTACCTCTAGCTCCCTTTCGTCGAATATTTGTATTAAGTTGTGCGGTATGAGTTCACAAAAACCCTGAAATAATAAAAATAAAATAGTTAACATTTATTTTGGAGCATAATCGATCGACTTCCACAGTTTCCATGTCGTGCAACGACAACGCAAGAAAAGTTAGAGATCCGGCGCTTAACGAATGGTTGTCAAAAATGTTACGCAATTCAAACGCACAAACGAGCACGGACATAAACACGGGGCAATGTTGCAACTACGACCCTTTCTTCCGATAAGGCTTGCGTTTTCCTACGTCGAACGCACTAACTCGATTATGCCACACAGGTATCTCTCTAGATATTGATAACTACAACGAGAAACTGGAGTGAAGGGGCTCCGGTTTTCATAGTCGATAATCGATTCCTTCATAAAAGTAGGAACCATTTTTTCAAAAAAAAGACAACTTCTTACGTCCATGAATTTCTTCATCTGGTCCTCTACTCGGCTCACAAATCTCCATTTGATTACAAGACTGTAAAAATATCAAATGACCAAATTCTTAGCAACGAGAGCCTCATTTAAAAACTTGGTGACCGGTTAAGTTCCAAACAAGTGTTTTCATCATAGTTAACAATGTTTTGTACTCTGTATTTGGGCAACAGTTAAGTCTATACCTCTTTCGCACACCATTGCCAAAAGAACAAGAACAAAGATTGTGGCCATCTGGCATGCTACCACAGTGCACTGAGTATCTTAAATGGATTGCTCATGTGTGTAAAGACGAAAATATATAAGGCTTGCGAAAAAGGTTTTCTGCAGAGACCCCTGGCTAGAGTTTGGCAAACCTATTGGGGATTACGACCGGACAGGCAAAGAGGGCCGAGCAATCAAAACTTGCGTTCAGCAGACTCATTAACACATGTTTTGGCCTGCCTCGTGGGTCAATATTACTTATGGACAACTACACTATACTGTATTGTACTGTATTGTACTGCATTGCATTGCACTGCACTGTACTGTACTGTATTTGGAACAGGTACATCCAAATCCAGGCCAAAAGGAAATAAGTAAGCTCGCAGTCGAAATGAACTCACTGACTAAAACAGCAAGAAAACCCTCACTTCGGCTTCGTTTTCTTTTGATTAGACAAGGTGGAGTTCCTGTAAAACAACGTGCAGAAACTTACTTTATGTATTCTCTCTTGTTGGCATTTGTGACCTTGATTTCCGATCCGCGTGCTTTAAGATCTTTTACTGTCACCTTGAAGCAAGTGGAGCAAAAAGTGAACCGAACGAACAAGCATCGTTTACACTTGTGCGTGTTTATTACCCCCAAAAAAGATTCTAAATTTCCATGCAGTCGGTAGTGGCACGGTGATCTCATCCAAAAGTCGCAGGCTTTACATCTACCCCGCTCAAAAACTTTCCCATTTCCTAGTGTGGGCCGATTTCTATACTAGGGATACAACTCATACGGATTTCATTTGATTTACGCTTTGAAAGCTAATTTTGTCGTTTTCGAATTCAGTACGTACTGACTATAAATTCTAATTGAAAGCTCAAGTTTCCAAGCTATACACTCCCCGACTAGTGCACGAATAACTCGGCCCCACTTTTTAAAATGAATATGAACATGTTTCAACTGCGTGCGTAAAATTCGGAAAATAGTTTTGAAGAGCTACTTTCGTATGAAAATACCACGATTTTAAGTAGTTCTAGACAAAAAGACAAGAGTTTGAATTTAGAGTTGTTAACAAGTGTTTTTTTTTCTCGCAAAGCAACACACAATATACTTTGGGGTTACGACTTTTACACTGAATTGTTTGACAAAACAAAGCCAGGATCTGCATTCACTTAGGCAAAATTTAACGAACATTTCTCTAACTAAGGGACTTTTACTGCAAAAGATAACGCTCAAGACAAGGCTTTAATTTGACGTTGAATTTCCTTGTACAAAGCATCTTGTTTTTCCACTGCTATAACAAATGGTTAGAATATGTTACAACTAGAGGAGGAGTTACATACTTGAGTACAGCCTTTACCTGTCCAAATAACTCCTCGTCGACACTGAAAGTCAGGTCTAAATCCTCTGGATCATTCTCCAAAATCCAGTTCAAACTGTTATAATATTCAGAGTCCTTCAAAGAGCGAAATCAAAGATGAGCGACCACTTATTAAATAGTCTTGAAAACAGCAGTGGTACAAGGCAGTAAGAAGACGACCATGACGTCATAACGATGATGGCATCCCACTAGCTATGCGCTATTTTTCAACTTAATATGGCCTTTTTCCTTTCCCAAACGTGTCAACAATTGCACATGTACTGTACACTGCTGGAAATTACTATCGGTGATCGGACATTGTTATATTACCAAGACTTTCACACAAAAAACGAGCACTATGATTGGTTGATTCTTGGTCACGTGCCCCTGATCAAATTCAAATGTATCCCGACCAAAGATACAATTCCGCAGATGGTGCCCGCTTTGGATGTTTTGCTGCGATTGTTGAAGGAACAGTCTAAATTCGCCCTTGTCACACGGCGGCCATATTGTCCCGGGAGACCAAAAAAGCTTTGTTTTACCACGCCAAGCCTCACCCCCATGGTTTCCACTGCGAGGCTTGGCGTGGTAAAACAAAGCTTTTTTGGTCTCGTGTGACAAGGGCGAATATATAACAAAGCACTTGATGTGCGGTCCCTCGGGAAATTAGTTAGTTTTGTATCCCTCGAGTCCTGATATTTCCCTCATCAGGACTCAAAACAAAACAAAACTAACTGTTTCCCTAGGGGCAATACATTAAGTGTATATTGTCTGACGGAAACTCCAAAATGTCCGTTCGTTTGACGGACATGAAGAACGGACAACAATTTTCTGACGATCACGTCGGCGCGAGAGGCAAATCAATCCCGATAAACATGGTGCAAAATAGTGTTATCAGCTGGATAAGCCGATTATACCTATCACAAAAAAAAAAAAAAAAAAAAAAAAAGAAAAACGTTACCACACTCTCCATGTCAATCAGTGTAATGGGTTTTCCTAACATCATCTTGTAAAATGGGCGAATGAAAAACGCTGTAAAAGGAAAGAAAAGAAATACCACGTTTGAACTTCATGTACACATGCACCGGAAGCTCAAGCAATGGCAACGCAAACCAAAGATGACACATAACAAGCGAGGAGTTGGGGAGGAAGGTTTGCCATGCCGAAAAAGTACACGCCTGTGACAAATGTGTGCCAGGTTCCATTCCAAAACTTGGCGAAAAATAGGTTGAGTTTTTTAATCCAATACTCTGCTCCGGGAGGTTTTTCTGGGGGCGGGGGGAGGGGGGGTGGGGTACCCCGGGTTTCCCTTCTCAACTAATACGGACATTTCGTTTGTCCCTGATTTGACTTGATTTTTGGGACAACGACAATCCTAGACACTTCAACCTTTTTTCAGGCAATTATGCGACGCAAAATATATTTCACGGCAAAACTGGCCTATCCATACTCCCCCTCCTCAGCTCCGTCAGTCGATGTTGAACATGCTCAGCGTGTTCAGTACTTTTTATGATATGAGCTCGTCTGAGACCAACATTGACTGGGCAAGAGGGGAGTGGAAGATAAATGAGATGGTAAAGAGAGAGAACGGCGACCGTTGTAGTGCCAAAATGTAATTTTCTAGGATTGTAGCCGGCTACTTAAAAAAGATAGAATGGAGTTTAATTCTCAACCACCGATAACCACCCCAGCCCGATGACAGACCGGGATTTTAAGCCGAAGCACCCGCGCTCAAACCCAGCGCTTTTACCACTGGACAACAATGCTTCGAACTAAATGTTGACCTGCAATGTACAACGTTTAGTCGGGGATTAATGTTTTGACAGACATGGAGCTTTCTCGTATCCGCCTTAATTGCTTTCGCTCCCTAGTTTTCCGGTTAGTTAGAAAGTCAATCTTTTTTGGCAACATCATAAATGAGTGTATGGTGGTAGAGTAAGGGGAGGAAGTAGAAGATCAAGCTTACAATTGCATCGTGTCGCCGCAGAAAGAGCACACAGCTCATAGCAGTGACGATCCGTAATATTGTTTAATTACAAAGGTGAACGCAATTAAAGGGACTGTGTCAGCTGGAGCACATGCGCAGTAGGGACCGACTACCGGCGCTAGTGGACATCATAATTTCAAGAAAATTAGTATACGAACGCAAAATCTTATTAATTATCGCTAAAAAAAACCCTATGAAATTACTCAGATTGCCTGTAAGCAAAAAAAAAACTGATCCGCAACCTTTCTAAAGATAATCAACGCGATTCAAGAAGATGAAAGAAACTACTCGGACTCTTTGACAACATTTGAAAAAAAATCGAGACAACGTCTTTGCAAGCTTTCTGACCAACTCTCGCATCCGCATTGGATGACATGGTCCACATAAAACAAGGAAACAAAACCATTGAACAAAAAACAGCAAGCATTCAATTGTTGACTGTCATACCATCCAGCAGTTTTCCATGGTAGACAGCCATTCCAGCCAGTCGACCAATAAACTTGAAGTAGGAAAGATGTTCTTCGTTGCACATTCCAGAATTTGGGTTGATCTGAAGCGTGTAATTATCGCTGAAAACCAAGTTAACGGTGTTAAAATCACTTCCGAGACTTACCGAAAACTCTTACCATTTGACAGAACTGACCAGCCAGAGCGGGGCATTTGGAAGGACTTCCTCTACAACGCCTTCAAATTAACACACTTCGAGGATGATATATACTCCTCCAAAAGAATGCGAGCGATTATCATGCAAGTGTCCCTTCAAATTGTTGCATATCTTTGGAAACTGACCAGTCTGGCCGGCCAGTTCTGATAAAGGAAAGCGCCCTTAGTCACAGATTTATCGACTACGCACTTATATTTCCTCTTCAGACAAAGAAAGCAAGCAAAGAGGTGTTTGCCTATCGGTTAACGCACTTATCCTTCACAATTCTCTATCTCCTTTTAATTCTTGCACTTGCGTTTGCCGTCTTACTTATTGACTACATTCATGGTTTCCAAAGGTAAAAGAACGACGCAATAACAAGCGTAGCCATGGCAGAAAGGAGACTACTTATTCTCTCGTGATTGTGCTTGTGCTTTTTACTTTTCACAACGTAGCTTCCATGGCCCGGTTGTTCGAAAGCCGAATACCTTAATCCAGGATTAGCGTAAACTTTTGTTTCATGTTTTCAACTTTTTGGTGAAAATTTACTTTGCTTATTTTTGTTTTTCAAGATTGACTTCTTCTTATGTATAGTTTTACCGAATATCAGCCTTGAACAGCATTTGGGAGTAGAGAATAAAATTCTTTTGTTAATTTTTAACCTGAGATTAGCGTTAATCAGCTTTTGAACAACTGGCCCCAGTTCTGCTTACACACGCTTTGGCTTGCGATAAACAAGTGACAAGCCTTACAGAAAAGGTACCTGTCATTATACTAATTGGATAAAAAAAAGGAGCCATCTAAATCACGTTTTACTCGCTGACACTATCACAAACAAGATTGATCTACAAACGGAAAAAAAGCTCTTCGACTTACCTAGCTGAGTACTCAAACAAACCATAATATGGGTTGAAGACTTCTTTGGAGAGTAAATAGAACCATTCTCTGTATAAAAAAAACCCCAACAAAACCGCGTAGATGATAAAAAGAAAGAAAGGAAAGAAAAGCAGAATAACGCCAGAATTTCTCGAAGTAGGCTTCGCAAGAAAAGATACCCTTTGGCAAATCGCCCACGGGTTAGGTTTTGATTTACTTATGGTTTCTGCGCGTTACACAACAAGAATCTTCTTACGAGGGAGTGATCACCAATGGTATCTTTTTAGGGTCCTTATAATAAATCTAAAATTGACACTGACAAAAAAAATTGAAAGTGAAAATAAGCGATTATCTTTAAAATTCATCTTTTTTTTCTCTGATACAAACACTTTATTTTTAAAAACTTCAAAAAAAAAAAATAATTGCAAACATTATTTCCACCGATTTAAGATTACCATTTAGTCAGAGTGGAGGTGGTAATTTCTGAGAACTCACTCACCTCTGAACTCCACCATAATCCAGCCCAGTTTCTCCATCAAAGACAATCCAAAGTCTTGTCTTAAGGAGTTCAGGATTCGAGACGGGAGACACACCTCGGTAAGAATCGAGCAAAAGGTTGTTTCGTCTTACGTGGATTTCATATTTATTTGGAACATTAACCTAGAAAAAAGACAGGGTTACTCACATGATTAAGGCCAAGGAGAAAAGTTTCGGACACGTACCAGTGAAAACAACACATGAATTAATCCTCTTTTCGATACGGACTAACAAGCCTCCTTGTATTTATAAAATCAAACTTAACAGAGAACTGCCAAGGAATGAGAAAACCGCCACGATCATTTAAATTTTGAATAAAGGCAACAATTGGAAGAGAACGTAAACAGACAAGACTCAGGCCCCTGGACTAACCGGTCTTTTCAGCTTTGATCTAAAGTAGTCACACTTGCGTTTGAAGTCTCGAGAATATGGAACGGCCTAGAAAAAAACAACAACGACAAAAATAAAGCGGGTTAGTCAAAAACAACTTTTGGTGGTCAACTCAAGAAATTTCATACTGGAGTGGCTTAGTTAAGAGTAAAATGTAATTTTCCCACACTTTATGCCGGTCTCATGTGTTTCCGTTGTGATTGGCTAATTGAATTGTGATTGGTCACGGGGCACGATTGGAAGTTACCACTAAGAGATATGTTGTGGTTGCTTATGTTTTCAGTTGTGATTGTGAAGTCACAGACTGTCAAAAAAAATATATTAAAATGCCTTGTATACCTGAGAAGGCTTGTTATTGATCTGAACCCTAGGGTCTTCCCACTGAGTTGACTTGGTATCTACAAAGCAATGACAATCGGTGTCGTTAGAAATAAACAATCACTCGAGCGATTTCTATGAAGTGCTTCTTCAAATTTAAAGAAAGGTTTTCAATAGTGACTCAAGCATAATCACAACCAGCATACTCGGGTACATTAAACGTCTTGTCAATTCAAGTTATTTGTCCCAAGGAACGAACTAAATAAATACGCTACTGAGTTCACTTATGCTTGCGTTGCTAGTTGCAACCAGCCCTATTTCCAAGGAGGAACAGATCTACATAGTTTCCTCTCTTTTTTGAGTATTAAAAGAGAACGTATTACTAAGTGGATATTTACCGTGTTGGTAAATCAAGACTGACTACCCCCCACCTTAAAAAGCGAACATGAATGAAATAGTTTTGGGCATCTAAAACTTTGAATTCCCGTAAGAAATTTTAGTAGACTTTACAAATGAATGTGCTAGACTGCAAGATTTATAGCATCTTTTGTGTTAACACTTACTGTGGTCAATATAAAATACTCTTCCATCCGTATGAACTCTTTCTTCCCAGCCGTCCTGGAAAAGACAAGTCACATGCAGAAGCATAAGTAAAATGAAAAAGTGGCTCTCGTATCAATTCCTTACTAAACTGACCTCCTGAGTCAAACAGAACTGTGAAAAATTCTGGGTCCCAGATAAGATTTGAACCAGACTCAAATTCTGAGTTCCATTTGAGTCATCTCGTATTTAATATATAAAATGTCAAATGGCTTTGTGATGTAATAACAGAGGTCTTACTGGTAAAGGTCCAAGATCTGCGTGACTGAGAGGTGCTGATCTTCCAATCTCGGGTGACATTGAAGGGCTGGTACTGAGGCTTGTATGATGATGATGCCGTGGGTCGCGCTGGGAAAAAACATGAAGAGATAAAACACTATTGATATAATTTCTTACACATCACGACAACAGCTAGACTCGCGAGTTGGAAGTCTCTGTAAACAATGCAAAAAAGAGATAATTCCTCGGCTTTCTATCTGGGGCAAGGAACTACGTTTTGGCTTTTATTTTCAGTTAGAATGGATCTAAGAACAAGAAAGGCAATTATAAGGCAAACCATTGTCGAAAGCCTCCATTCTATATTCTTTCGACTATTAAAAATGGATCATAAATTAATCACTTAGAATCTTACTTCTTCCCTTGATATTTATGTTAAATCTGTGGCAGTTTCCTTGTCTTTTTTTGTTTGTTTGTATGTATTTTCTTTTAAGCTGATTTACTGTAATCTTTTTTTTATGTAACTGATTGTGCACATGGACGTTAATAAAGTACATTCTTATTTAAAAATAATAATAGCAATAAGTGAAACCATTACCGTGACAGCCATTAACCTATTAGGATATATAACAGGGAGTAATATGGCGCTATACAGCCACTGATGGTAGTACAAAGAAGAAAAAGGGGCCCAGGGATTACTTCCGGGAACATTTGAAAAAACTTGCCGATAGCTACAGATTAACAACTTCTCTAACGTTTTTCCTATTCGATAACGAAGAGTGGGCAACGTTAGGCAAAGAGGGAGGAGGGAGGGGGGGGGGGGGGGCAAGACGTCGAATCAGAAGACTTCAGTTAAGGTCGGGATTTGCGGAATCTTCTTTCCCCTTTAAGGACGGTGCCTACTATTGTTATTGCGCATACGTTCTGCGCATCTCCAGATACTCGGATTTCCTATCGCCGATGCTTACTAATACAGGGATATTTTTGCACGGTTTAAAGCTATCCGGAGAAAGTAGATCTTAGTAAGTACTCTTGGTATCCAAAAAGAAAATTAAGGGTTACCATGCATTTTTGAGAGATAATTAAGCTTCAATTTGGGAAAGAACGCCATACATTGCTTTGTATTTTAAAGCTTTTTACAAATATCATTCATGAATTATCTTTGAACGAGATGCTTCTGTGAAGCATACACTGGGTTGCCTGTGGTACGTGCTACAGAAAATCAGAAGGCACTGAATTGTGTGGTATTGAAATACAGCATTCCAGTCTCTGAAGAACAACAAATAAAGGAGAAGCGAGAAACATTGGCTTCTGGGCTGACATGTTGATAATTTTCAAGTTCCCCCACAACTTCTGTTTACCACAAGTGTGCCCTCTGAGCATCTGACAGCTTTCTAATACTAAAGTTCACTGAAGTTAAACCCTGCCGGGCGGGGTTAGTGTTTGGATGGGAGACCAAGACAACATTTCCCTCGTAAAACAGAAGCATCGGGCCGAAAATACTATTAACTCTCACAAATGCGAACTCAGCAAGGTACAGATCTTGTTAGCTTGCTTTATGCAAAACAAATATTGATGAAAAAGCAAATAACTATTGATACACAGTTTTCAGAAAGAGCAGAAGGAAGTTTCCCGAACGGTCGATCGAGAATAAAATATTTACGACATCAAAACAACATTAATTTTGAACCGTGAATATAGAATATAAAAAGTTACGATCAGCGACAAACATTTTGGGAGATTTTTGCTACGTTCAAGTAAATTGCAAAATCGAAAGTGACATGGCCGGAATTCAGCGGGCGCCGTGATTAAGTTACCGCGGCATGTTTACTCGCCAAACAGTGAAGCATCTGTGTCAAATGATGGCAAGATACCGGGTTTTTGTAAGTTTCTTTTTCAGTCAAGTGTTATAAAGTTTGACAATGAAATAAGCGAAGTTAAAACAAAGATCACAATCGCCCAACTCTTATTTATGCAAAGTCAAAATTTACTCTCCAAGACGCGTACGACGTTATTTATCACCAGGTAATTCCATCATTTTGGAAATAGCAGCTACTTTATTATTCATCTGCGTCACAAGTTTTCACTGATTTTGGGGCTCATTTTGTTGAAACTCAAGCACGCTTCCAACAGGCCTGTGAACCCTTCCTGCTTACAGAGCAATACTTAAAGACTTCTCCCATATCACATTTCAACCTTAAGCTCGAAAATTCAATACACAACATGATATTATAATTCACAAAGGCAGAAAATACCACAGAATCCTTTTCCAGCGAAAAAATTATTGAAACTAACAACATATTTGCTCTTAGAGACGAAAACCTCTTCCTATTTCATTGCGTGCGTGAAGACAAGAAACTCAATCGCGTCAAATTACCATGTACTTCAGGTAAATAGAGCTCACTTTGATTTCGTCTCGACGGGCGATAGATTGTTGTCGAAGTCCAGTACTCGTCGCTTTTGAGCTTCCTGCCTAGTTAATCCAACTGACTTTCCATTATTGAGCTCCATACGGGTATATTTTGTTTAAGGATCCACTAAAACGCCATTCACGTTACATGACTTTCGACGCCATTGCAGGCTAAGTTAATGATTCTACTGTGTCCACCAGAGAAATCTACGCAGTTCCACTACCCTCTCGATCCTAAGAACATACGCATAGAAGGCTCTATGCACAAAGACACCACTTACCAGGGGAGTGACAGGCAAGACTTTTACCGACACGGAAAAAAAAAAAAAAACTAAAAAAAAGCAAACAAACAAACTAAACGAAGACCTCGACTGGTTTGCCATAGGCAACCCAGTAAAAATGCGTGGTTACCCCCAATTTTCCTTTTGGATTTCAATAATACTTGTTAAGATCTACATTTCCTGCATGATCACACAACGGGGCAAAAATATCTTTAATTAGTAGGCACCGTCCTTAATGTGCCTTTGTAGACCTGCATGATGCAAGTGATGCAAGTGTGTGGTAGTGCTGCTTCTGCTTATTGCTACTGGTTGTCGAGTTTCACAAAGTTATACGATAATAAGGTAATCAGACAAATCATAGCTTTTATTGAAAGAAAGCCTTTGTATTGTAATCAAGTTATCAACGGACCGTGACAGAAACAGGGCATCAATCTTTTCCAGCTCTTTAGCGACAACGATTCATTAATTATTCTGTCATTCGCTCCAAAAGATCATTGACAAAACACATTTGAACTCTTGTTGCAAGCTGACAATGCTAATTTTCCTTGCAATGCACTTACCCATGTCGTTCTTCTGGTATTGTGGTCAATGAAAAACATTCTGCCATTTGGAGCCCTCTGCATGGCCCAGCCTGGGGGCAATAATTCTTCCGCAGCTGTGCCCGACTACAACGTGCATGAAAGAGAACATAACGTGAATAGATACCAAGAACAACGACGGTTCTTAACACATTTACTGTGAGCTGCACGAAGTTTACCATCAAACGAAAAGAGTTTTGACTTACAGCAACTTCTATCTTCGTCAAGTGTACAAGCCCTGCCATTTTCAAGTCATGAAAGTACTTCCGAACAAAAAAATTGTAAAATGACAATCTACTTGTTATTTAAATACTGGCCTAGCCGTTTGCAGGTTCAGAGCTAAGCTGGAGATAATACGTTAACCACAGTGAAACCATACGAAATTAATGTAACGAACTTCGCAATAACGATGTCTTCGCTACAAGAAACAAAAATTAATTCTCGACCCCTCTCATAATGACTTGTACGAAAAAGATCCTCGTAAGAACGAAACTTGATTCCCTAGTATATGAATCTTGGGACGTTAAATTTAAAAATTCACCCGTAAAACGGTAGAGTTTTCACACCCAGGAGGTGAGGATCACACAAAAGAGCAAGCTCCGATTGATAGTATGCCCTTCATAAGGACAGACCGAGTCTATACACCGTGAATTCTGTGCCCCACCCTTTGCGAATTGGATAGGGGTTCTTTTCTGTCCAATAGAGTTTTATGAAAGAGGATGATTGTGAGACGGTACCTACAACTTTAAGTCCTTATCTAAGACAACCTGAAAGTTAAACCCTGCCAAGACGCAATTTTCAAAGAAAGCAATTTCACATTCAGCTTTTTTCACAACCCCCGATAATGCGACAGGGGTTGAACCCAGCTTACAATCAACGCAGCCAACAAGTCAGCTACTTAAAAAACACTCAGCCCTAGTCTATTAGCCTGTGTAACTGGCGGTATTGATGGCGCGGAGAATGGTGCTCATCCCCATTCGCCGCTCGTTACAAGTGGGATTGCACTTTATCTCAAGTGTTATCAGCTCTATATGCTCAATTACGTCCGGTCATGCCGGAAGTTACAAACCCTAACATTTTGCAATAACTTAACCTTTAAACTAACGTTTAAAGCTGAATAGCTTGTGGGGTAGTGCACGAATGAAATCAAATCAAATTAATACATAGAGCGAGTTTCAATCGAGTGTCGGAAAACCAAAAGCAAAGTAATTACTTTAGCCAATCAAAAAGGACGGAGACAATCCGGTAAACCAATCAAACTTCGAAGTAATTACACGTAGCCGACTCAAAGCGCGGGAAAATACTTCTGATTGGATAAAAAAGTGGCGCGAGAGCTTTGGACCAATTACTGAGTGAAGTAATCATAAACCAAAGCAATTCGCAAATTACTTTCGACACTCAATTGAAAACCGCTCTATCATATCATGTTGGTTTTTGCTGAGAGGGGAAAACCGACACCGGATCTGGGAATCGAACCTGGGCCGCATTGGTGGGAGGCGAGTGCTCTCAGCACTGCACCATCCCTACTCCCCCATATCGCTCACTGTAGTGCCTAGGCACACCAACCTCACTAGCTTCTGTATTGTCTGTGGATGGTGCACCTTCATCAATACTCAGGTGGCGACGTATCCTGAAGTTCCTTTCTCTTCTAGCATCATTTTCTTCTATTTCATGTTGATGGGTTGTTTGACTGGAAATGGAAAATAAACCAAAAAGGTATACCAAACGAATCGCTGAGAAGGTCCGACGTTTTGTCTGGTATTCATCTCTGGAGTTGCTTCAATCTCCGTTTTATTAAAGAATAACCAACAACGACGATGAAGATAAACTGTTGGGCTACCTAAGGGCACGATGAAGCAGTAGTAAAGTAGTAAAGTCCTCGAAAGGTTTGACTAATTGAAATACCTAGAGATAACCAGCCACTCCAAGAAGCACTTCTGTAAATGGGGGCTACAGGTAGATACGCAGCATTGCCAAGACATGAGCAGTGTGCTTTTAGTACGAGAACCATTTTTTTTTCTCACCAATACCTGTTCTCCAACACAGCACAAATACCATTCTTTCAAAGATACCCACGACGCTTCCAATTAGCCAGGTATTTCAATCTTAAACTTAGGGCGCGTTCGATTGACCCTATTCCGGAATAAGAATACGTGGAGTGATGATTAAAACGGTTTGTTTGGTGTGTTTCGAAGCAGCAAGGATAATAAAAATATGTTTAAAATAGCATTTTAGCAGATGTTTGACAATTTTAATGTGAATCTCCGTAAACACGAAGGATTTCTAACTTATATTCCATGTACTCCTATTCCGGAATACGGTCAATCGAACGCACCCTTAGTGGAGACCAACCTACATTACCTACATTAGCTCGTAGAATTTATAACGGCTACGGCGTTGCAAAAAGAGGAAATGTATGTCATCCACCCAAAAAAACGTGTGTCAGGATCGAATAGTCGAGACCATAGTGCTCTCTTGTTATTTGGGAGAATGCAAATAAAATTTGACGTTGACTTTTCAATGAGAGGGGATAACCAGAGCACCATTTGAAGTAGAAAAAAGAACCAACAATCTCTCTCTACTCACAAAAGAGAGTAAGGTCAGGGAATTGAAACAAGGAACAACATGATGATAAAAGACGCTCTCCCCGCTGTGCCCACAACCTTACGTATTACTTATTTTCAGTAATTTAATTTTAAAATAAAATCTAAATTTCATTTTATTTTAAATAATAAAAGTTAACTTTAATCAATGTTTGGTTTTTACTTTTAGTAATTTAATTCAGTACCTGTGATTATCTTTTTAATAACTGAATTACCTTCGTCCTGTAGGTCTAACCCAGGCGGTTGATCTTGTTGTATGATCAATGTAAAATGTTCTTCCATTGGCATCCTGTAAAGTACACAAAAATTGTTGAACCTGGTACTTACAGTAAAGTTGCCTTTAGTTTCAATTACGATTATACGGAATCAGAAAACCTTTTCACTTCAAACTAGCTGAGTATCCATAACTTGAGGGACCGGTTATTTAAACAGAGGGAAATCTAGATCGCGGTTCACTTTACGGAACTATCGAGAAGAAAGTTGCTTCAAGTAGATACTGCAAGTGCTTTTCTCGTTTTCTGTTGCCCTATCGCCACTGCCTTTGACAAATAACAGCAATGATATATCACGGTTTTGTTTAACACAGATTAAACTGTTTCAATAATCGCCCTCACGGCTTTGGATACAGCTTATAAAACACGTCTAAAGTTGCTGCCTTCTTCAAACAAAAAAGTCCAGGTCATCTAAACAACATGCTAAATGGTCTTACATTGTTCTAAAACATTATAGTCACAGTATATTTACAGTTTAACAGCTGGAGCTTGCATTCTTTTTTCTTGCTAACCAAGTAAGAAGGCTTTAATAACAAAGCTTGGCTTAACAAGTGGAATGTTAAAAGCTTAATTAATTTGAAAACTAGTTCCGAGGTTTTAAGGACTGTGCCTACTAATTCAAAGATATTTTTGCTCCGGTTTTTGACTATGCAGGAAATGTAGATCTTAACAGGTGCTAATGAAATCCAAAAAGAAAATAGGGGCTAACCACGCATTCTTCAAAGATATTTCATGAATAATATTTGCAAACAGCTTTAAAATATAAAGCATTGTATGGAGTTCTTTCTCTAACTGAAGCTTAATTATCTCTCAAAAATTCATGGTTACACCCAATTTTCTTTTTGGATACCTAGAGTACTTACTAAGATCTACTTTTTCCAGATATTTTTAAAATGTGCAAAAATATCCCTGTATTAGTAAGCATAACTGATAGGAAACCCGAGTATCTCGAGATGGGCAGAACGTATGCGCAAATGCCAATAATGGTTTCTAACCCACCTGTCTTTCCTCCCACCCTTGCGGAAGGGGCTCCTGAGGTCGCGACAAGACCCTGGACGGCTCTTCAACATCAGGAAGTGTCTAAAGAATTAAAAGACTAATGGTTTTAGTGTCCTTAATTATGTACATACATTAAGTTAAAAACATGTGACTGAATAAGCTCATACTGTTGAGTTCCACCCTTAAGTGTAGTGCATCATGAATTTATATATTTTAATTGCCCAACATTGTATCTGTCAACATAGATGAAGCTCTCTCCACAATGAAAATAAACTTAGTTGCTTATAATGTACCACAGTAGAAGTCCCCTGACCAATTTTGAGTAAACCAAGGCAGGTACCCTCAAATTATTCAATATAAAGACCCAGCTAATGGCACAATCACAACCTTCATGGCAACTTCATTATGGAATTTCCCTGCCTTTGTCGTTCATGTATATGGCAATGCAGGTCCCAGATGGAAGAAAAACTCTTCATAGCTGTACATCCTTATTTTCTGATCCTGTTTTGTCCCAGATTCTTCGCATTTGCTATGTAGCCTAAATGAACCAGTGCAATACGAGTTTCTCTTAAGTAGTTCTTCTTTTGCCTTTGCTGTAATACGTTTCTTTTTCCTTTAAACAAAGGTTAGCAGATTTCATTTATTTTTATTTTTCCTGGCCCGCCTCGATTAGCTTTCGCTACCTGCGGTGCCAGGTCTGTTATTACTGTATTATGTGCAAAAATGTAATAAAGTTGTCTTGTCTTGTCTTGTCTATATTAAAGCACAAATTAAACACACTACAGTAGGTATTTTAATGTGAGTATTTATCTATGATATCTGTATAAGTATCAACCAATTCAACCTACCTCAACTTGCATATTAGGTGATGAAGGAGATGCCAGACCATCAATAGCATCCAGGGATGGAGCACTGGGCTGTGCCACTGCTGACGGAGCTGGATAGTGGTTTTCAACAAATGTTAAGTTAGAATCTGAACCAGTCACTGTTGTTCTCTCTGTGAAATTAACACATTCTCCCTTACCAGTTTTAATTCAGCAGCACTAGTTACAATACATGACAACCTTTTAAGATACTGCTAAAATAATAATTTGAAATTAAACAAGACAGCAGAGATGCAAGTTGTAGGATGTTAAAGGAAACCTCCACTCCAACAAAAAATATGACTAAACAATAGGAAATATCCTAGATTTTGCATGAAAAATTGTCAAAGAACAGCTTTCTATCAGAAAAAAAATAGAATCCCTTATTTTCCACTAAAAATGTTCCAATTGCCACCTTCTTAGATACTTGGTCTAAGTACATAAGCAAGACCTCAGGCACAGTTTTTCCCAATACGGACTTGCCATCCAGCAAATAACATAATAACACATGAAATTTGTACAAGAAAATAAGACCCCTAGAGTTCAATTGAACAAATGAACAAATTTGACTATAAACAGGTTTTTTCAATGGTTTAAAGGAATATTTTTCTATGGCTGGAGTTTCCATTTAAAGGGAAAAAAATAAATTGCGAGGGTTCATTTCAGATCCAGCAAGGCTTGAAATACAGGGCAGGGTAGGAAAGAGTGACCCCAGCAACTAAGGTTTCTTACCAAAGCCTTGGTATTGGGCAGTATATAAAATAAACAAAACAGCTTTGCTTACCAGCAGGAGTCTCTCTTTGAGGAACATCAGAAGATGAGAGATATGAGAGCTTTAACTGTAAATTGCCACTCACTCGAGATTTGCTACTGCATAGTTAAAATAATGAGAAGAGACAAACATTACTGACACAGTAGTTGAAGAGAGTGTTGAACCTCAATTATGCCCAATGCAAACTCATACAAAGCCTTTATTGCTACACTACCAAATACTTTTTGGCCCTCTCATAACACTTCGTGTCCATGTATCTACTAGCTTTGTCAGAGCATGGTACAGCCATACATGTAAATTATTTGCACAATGGAAATCATGATCATTTCACTTGAAAGACTGTAACATGAGCAGGATAGCTACTACACTAAGATCGAAGTCTACAGATCAAATTCCATTTGAGTGCCAAACTGTGATTTGGTTTCCATCAATCAAATTTCCGACCATAGTCTGGAAGTTTGATCCCACCTCCTGAAAGTGTCCCCCCCCCCCGTTTTACCCTCCCAACCATGATATACCACAGAAGACAGACCACAACACCGGGAACTACATGCCCTACTCTTTGCAACAAGGGTGCAGGTTCTTTTACGTCCCAAGGAAAATACCATAACACTCTTTGTTTGCACTCCAAAATTTTGCATAAGTATTGTTTCCAGTTTCTCTTGGGACTTACAATGGTCCTAAGAGAAAATAACAACAGTGCTTATGCAAACTTTGGGAGGGCAAACAAAGAGTTTATCATTTTAGGGCACCTTTGTTCATAAGCCACTTGGCTTCTTTACGTTCCCACGATACATTTACAAGGATGCCAAAGATTTTGATTGGTAGGTTACATGTACATCATGCATCAGTTGATTTTGGCATCCATGGTCTCAGGTCAACTCTCCGTGTAGCATCGGAAGTTTGACTGATGGAGGCCAAAATGCAGTTTAGCAGTTGGCACTTAACAATGAGGTTCCACAAAATTAATAAAATCACAAAAATCCCTTCACATGTAAATCAAATGAAATCCACCAATTATGGACACATAATGGTGTACATAACATTTAAAATTAAACGTTAAGGAAAGCATCCATTTGACCAATACAGCATGTAGACAATTCAACTTGATCATTATAAATAATTCATAAAATTTCAGCATTCAGTTAACTTAATATGACTGTGTAATTATTATTTTAATTTGTGGTACTGTGCATAGGAGTTTTGTACATTTAGCAAATTTAATGACTGACCATTCAAGGTTCTTTTGTTTTCAATTATTGAAAACAAAAGAACTTTGAATGACTGCACAACTAGTACAATTATCTCTCTATTTACAGAAGCTTATTCAGTCATTATTAAAATTTGCTAAATGTACAAAACTGTACTGCACTGTACTACAAATTAAAATTATAATAATTACACATATTAAGTTAACTGAATGCTGACATTAAAATAAATGGTTTATAATACTTGTATCACAGCTATTATACATGTACATGTACTACACGCTCAAACTTTGTCAAAGTGACACAAGAGTTCTGCTCATATTGTAAACTTGACATTACCTTCTTGGCTTCAGCCTATAACATCCCGCATGGATCTGGGCATTTGGCCCCTCAATCTGAAAATACACCATTAAACTTAATAAATAACCATTGTACATGCCATATCAGTTTCACAGTCCTGATAATGAACCCCTATACATTACAAATGGACAATAATCTCCAGCTTGCGCAAAGTTACAACAACAATACAATCAATGAGCAATACAATTATTATTATTGTTATTATTATTATTATTATTATTATTATTATTATTATTATTATTATTATTATTATTATTATTATTATTATCATCATCTGTCTAAATTACATTGTAACCAACCATACAGTACACTGGTAGTCCGTCACTTTCCCTGCTTGTGAATCACACAGGATCGCCTTGGTTAGCTATACACTACATGTAGGTGGGGCACGGGAGGGAAGAACATTTACAGCCAAAGGTTGTCAAATAACTTTGAAAGACATCTCATTTCAACAATACTCAACAGTCCAGACATAACTTTTCTTATTATCGTTTTACTCGCCCATAACATTTCCCTTGCTTTTTTTTCCAGTTTTTTCTCCTAAAGAACCGACCACCGATGGTATCACTTTCACTGTATACATGTACCCTTCCATTATTATTATTATTATTATCATTATTATTATTATTATTATTATTATTATTATTATTATTATTACATCCATCCTATTGTTCTTTTAAATAATATAATAATGTCTGTTTTGCACAATCATACCTCACTACACTGAAACAATCATTTAAAACAACTATTTTCCCCTGCACTTCTTTGACATTTTGTAAATCTGAGGGTGCACAATGCAGTTAATAATACTACATTTTACACATTAATTTGTTTATTACCGGTAGTGAAGTGAGTCCAAATTCCACTTCACCAAGAAAGTCGTCTCTGGTCTAAAATCAAAACAGATTAAATGACTACATGTAAGTACAGTCTATTGTGTTTTAGTTCTGTTCCTAAAAATTTTTCGGTCTTTTCCATGGAAAGATATTTTAATATAACACAACCAAATAGCAAGTGCTACATGTATATTGATAAAATAATGTAAGTTATTAAATAACATGTAATAGAAGCAGGTACATTAGGCAATGTTTTGACCGCACAATAGACCAAAAGAATTAATGACATTATTATTGTCTTATTAAATGTCAAAACTATATAGGCAGCAGTAAGGTAATTGTCTGATCAAAATTAAATTGAATGCTTCCAAAACATAGCCAAGAAATCACAAAGTCCTCCCAATATGCTAGATGTGTAAATGCATACATTTGTACAAATAATTTTCAAAAAATGAATCCAGTGTAATAATTAAATATGGCTAGACACCCTGCAGCTCAGATATCTACAGAGAAAAATGTCAGCTACTGTTAGTATTAAATACAAGTTTACAATATTCACTGTACTTTGAGCAAGAAATATTGAAATTAATACAAAAATCAATGTAAACAATCTAGGTTTAATAATGCACAAAAAGATAATTCATGGAGCTTTACTTCTTCAGGATTAGCTAAGATCCTTTTTTTTCTTCCTGGCACATTTAACCATAAAATAATCTCCAACACTGAAGTAAGTAGTCAACCATGTAACATATGACTTATCTCCCATCACAATGCTCCAATGAAAATGACTTCTTAAAAGACAGGATTGTTTAAGTAGATAATGGAACAGTGGTCTTATAAGGAAACCCACATACATGTATGATAAATTTCTGCTTATAATTTAAAAAATAAACATATTGTCTTGTATTTCCTATAGTCAAAATGTATGTCTTGTATTTCCTCTAGTCAAAATGTATGAGTTGTAGTTGCGTAAAATGAAAATGGTCATAAACAGACATAAAGACTTCAGTTATTAGGGAGTTTCAGCAACGACGACGGCGACGACAACAAGATCGTCATCTCAAAATGTAAATTCATGGTATTGTAATCACTTTGTGACTATTTCAACCTTTTTAATATGACAAGGGTGTGGTAGTTCCTCAAAAATGACACTGGTTGAAATGGCAGTTAAATTAAGGGGAGAGCATGAAAATTTATACTCAAATGCTGACCTTCTTCATAAAACCAGGCTCAAACTATTTCACGTTGTTGTTTTGCTGACGACAGCAACGAAATGGACAAAAATGAAAAACAAACATGCAAGGTGTGCAAAGCTTTTGTTTTTGCCCACTAAATATGCAAATTTGTGACGTTCTCGTCGCCGTCACCATTGGTTTAAGCTCCCTAATTTAAATATCATACTCACCACTCTGTTTTCATCAAATACTTCAAACAGAAGTCTGTTAACACTTGGGTTCACCTTCAGTTGAAGAGGAAAATTCAGTTAAAAGCAACATTTTAATAAAGAATACTATCCTTCACAACTGTGTATTACTGAATGCTTACTTTATTCTTAGTTTGATCTAAGATTTGCTCTTGCCTAATTGTACAGTGCAGTTTCAATGAAAGTTATTTTAACTTTAACAAGAACATATACGAAGTGAGTACATTACATGTTTGGTTAGATTTACATGTATTAATCAACTATTAGTAATGAATTTCTCCCAGGTCCCCTCCTTTCATTTGCCATGAAAGGAGGTAACATAGCTTTGATGCAGGAAACACTTAATGACTGGTCCCTCAGGACACAGTCAATTTTGTTTCCTGAGAATACCAGTGTTTCCCGAGGCATAGCCGAGGGAAACATTAAGATTCGAGGGAAACAAAATTAACTGTTTCCTGAGGGACCAGTCATTTTAAAAGTGCTTAGTTACTATACATAGCACAAAAAGAAAAATGTGCAAAGGCAACAGCAATGGCGGTCGTCGGTCAACATTCATGGGTAACATTGCATGCACTGTGACTGTTACCCTCTGACATCATAGATTTTGCAATGTTGCCCGCTCAGAGACTTTTGGCAAGAAACAGTTTTATTGTTAGATGTCATGTAACCTCAAAGTAACCAATGAGAGCACACACTGTTGGGGGAAAAAGTTAAGCTATATAACAAGATCACTTATTGAATTTTAATACTTTAGCAGGTTTATTCCATAATCTTCTTGTAAAGAGAAAACATCATCCACGGGGTGTGTTTATAAATATTAATATTACCAAAAGTAATGTTCACGTAAAATTATTTTACATGAACATGCTGTACATACCTCTTCAAGTTACATGTGGTGAAATAAAAATTATTACCCACAGACAGAAATTCTCATTATCTCACACCAGTGATGTTAAGAGATTACTAAAAAAAACTTTTAAAATATCACAAGCATCTAATAATGCAGATTCCCAATAAACTATTTGCTGCATTCATCCTCTCATCCACATCACATTCCATTTTCTCAATTTCTTAGACTGAGGCACACAAGTCCGAGGAAATGTGCCAGTTTTTCAAAAAATGTGGTTCCCCTGACTCCGCTGTCACCACAGGCAAACATCACATTTATGAAGATGAATGACACAAATTTCACAAAATAAACCAAAATGCACTTTTGGAAACTTTCCTGTTTTTGTAAACAATCAAGTTCAAGGTGCTGGTATCCTCTTTTGCAACTATGAGGCCTGGTTCTAGTTTTCAATCTAAAAGAGTTGAAAGCCTACTGGTGCAGCGCAAACAAATCCTTTTCTTCAAGATGCCGCATCAGAATTGCTGATGTATGTCAGCATAAATGAAACCAAAAGGTTTTCATGGATAAGTTCATAGTGAAAATGCCTGCTCTTCCTCCGAATCAGAAGTCATGATCCCATAGATCTTCCGCCAAATTTGTGATATGAACAGCAATTTGCTGTGCATAAAGTTTAAGTCAGGCTACTGAAAATGTGCAATTTTCGTATTATGTAGTCTAACTGTGTTTCGTATCCAGTTTAGTTAAGCCAAGGTCATGGATAAGACCTCGCATTGGTGTTTTCTTATCTGATTTGTCTTTTTAATCCAAGTTTAAGAATAGAGGCTTAATTATTGTCTTTAGAGCAACTCAAAAGTGGTTTTCTTACTCCAAAACCTAGTACAACAAACTTAAATAGCTCAGGTAAAAACCACACAATTTCTCTTTTTTAATTGTATCTTTTCAGAAGGTCTGTTTCTGACATCTTGGTTGTTTTTGCTAAATCCTGGTCAAATTTCAACAGATCCTGACCAACAAATAAATTCTGCAGCTGTTGCAAGTCATTGCTAAAGGGTCAAGGCAAGTGGAACCATGTAGTATTTTCTCCATCTGGGTTTTTTGCATGTAAAAAAAAAAAGTCTGCTTACGAGCCAGTGGCCAAAAACACCGGAGCTAATACCCCTGGTTTTCGTAGCATGAAGCGACTAGGAGTATTTCTTCTCCCCCCTGGATGGGATGCTAGTCCATAGCAGGACTACACCCAGCATTAAACTTGCCAGTAAAGGTGTATAAATGGGTACTGGCAAATTGTGGGAGGTGCGCCAGACTCCGGATCGAGTAGTCCGGGTTTGGGCCCTGGCCAGGAACATCGTGTTGTGTTCTTGGGCAAGACACTTTACTCTCGTGGTGCCTCTCTCCACCCAGGTTTTTTTTGCATGTGATATGTGCATATTGTGTGTTTAGCCCTTCAATTTTAAACAAAGCAGTTTTTTAAGACATACCCTAAAGAGGAATTGTTGATTCCAATCTGGATGTAACGTCTACAAGTGGACAATTAAAAAATGTGAAAAACAAATTATTCAAGTGTTATTATGATGATGATGAATTTAATGACCACAGTTGGCCATCCTGTAATCCACTAAGAGACTGGCTACAATATTCATAAAACCAGATGGGTTCAATCAGACAGAAGAGTAAGAACAGCGATAATTTCAAAAGAAATTATTCCTGAATACCAATAAGATCATGACATTGCATGAGCATGAAATAAGGGACATTATTATACCTCTCAGATAGTACGTGCACTTTTGATTGGCTACTTTAGCAGGCCATACTTTACAGACTACAGCCTCTTGTTAAACCTGCTAAATTTGAAATTTTGATGCAACATTTTCTAGCACGTTATTCATGTTGTTTATGTGAAGTTAACTGGTGAAACTGTTTGAATCTAACACTTGTGACAGTTGAACATTCTACTCAACTTTAGCCTGTGTACAGACCGCCCCTCCCCTCAGTAATCGTAATCGTAATTGTTAGTAATCGTGTTCCGGAATAATTTTGCATACGTTATTTAGTAATCTACGCTGACCAAAATTTGCGTTCCTCATATTTCGTTTGGAGCTAAATTCTCAAAATGGTGGTCAATGAGGTAGATTTCAAACGTGCATCGAAGAGCGTCTCCGATAGTTTTAAGATACCTTGGCTTTATAGCATAGAAGCACTCTTTAAAGGAGAGGATGTATTTGCAAGTCTTCCAACCAGGTATGGCTCTGATCTTCAAAACAGCACAGATCGTTGCCGACGAGCTGTTATTTTCCTCGGTGTGTACATTCTCAAATCTTCCATGCCATCACGCTTTGTAGATTGTACTTGAGAATGGTTTTCGAGAGGACAATCTTTTGAATAGTGCTATATGCACCTCGTGAAGAGCGCTTTTGTTTCTTTTGCGCTGACAATTCCTACAAATGTACGTCGAATTGATTTCCACTTTACACTCCATAGATAACAATTCTGCTCGTACTTTAAAAGAAAAACCTCTTTGACAATCAAAAAGATTTTTATTCGTATTTTGTACCGTGCTCAAAGGAAACACGAACGAACTCATCGTAAAATCTCTCACAGTGGTTCTCACGGTGTTGATGTGGAGAAATAAAAATAAAAGCCAATCAAAACTTGTTGTTTCAATGATGTAATGATCGATGGGTAATAACCAATCAAATTATTTTCCACACATTCCAGGAAAAATCACGTGGTATGGAACACGATTATCAATGGTAAATCACAGACCGTTCCTCTCCGATTTTTTTTTGAGGGGAGGGGCGGTCTGTACACAGGCTACTCGACTTCAACCGTTTTCCTTTCCCACATGCCTAATTACCTCAGAGATACAATAAAATTAATATCTTACTCACCTTGTTTTCTTGGTCTATGCTGTAAGTTACGGATCCTTACAAGTTTTTCCCCGTTGAAAAAGCTCAACCCGTATCTTACGTTACAGACCTTAAACTTGGTTGGTAGGAGTTGTTTAATAGTACAATCCAAAATTTAAAAAAAACAACAACAGTCTAGTACCTTAAGTCTCCTTCAATTACCTTTTTAATAGTTTCAGTAATAACAGAATCAATTTCTCCATAATCTCTATCTCCTTGAAACAATTTTATTTTGCAGTATGGATCACTAAAACCAACAATCGGATGTTAGTACCAGGAAATTCTAAACAGTAGCAGATATATACCTACTTGTGTACTTAAACTGACTGTCTCTATCACTAAAGCACACATGCCATCATGTCTACAATAGACAAGTACAGTAATTCACTGTACTGTATGTACATTGTACAACAGAAGTGGCACAAGCTCCACTCAAAATAAGCAGAATTCATCCCATCTCCTTGGGTTGTCAAGAATGCAACAACTTCACAACTGTTTTGCATTTTAAAAGGTAGCTGCTTAATAAATCTGGATTGTTGCACACGAGCTTACAAATTATTTAATGCTACATCGACAGCTTCCCAATCTTAACAAAAAAGTCTAGCAAGCAAATCTTGGTTTTCAGAACTGTTTTCAATGTCAGCATAAATAATAACTATCGATCGTTCATTATGACGACAATGCTTGTTCTCACAGATGTTGCTTTAATTTCGAAAGTATCGTTCATAATGTCAGTGTAGAATATATTTTTATTACACACAATCTTCAGTCAAAGCAATATAATGTGTCATTGAATTACATGTACAGTCTGTACTAGCTACAGTGTACATTGATAGTAAAAGCCAAAGCAAGATAATTCTTGTAAGTTCATGCATGTAGACGAACTGCGCGGTCAAGCTCTGAATCACTCTACTGTGACTTCATACATTGCATGTCGATGCAAAGCAAAATGATCAATTCCACCACGCTAATCCCATGACATTCGATTCGCCTCTCTAAAATACAAGCTTATCAAAAGACGACCAATCAAATTAATGGCTCGAATTCTTTAAGCATCCTGTAAGTCTTACCTTAAACCAAAAATGTCCTTCTTGGCTAGATCAGTTCCCTTAAGAACTACAACACGCACAATTTTAAGACTAGAATCCTGCAATAGACAAATTAAACAGATCTATACTAGTGATATAACCCTAATTTTGAGCAAGGCCAAATCAGTTAAGTCGAAATCATAAAACGAAGCGCCGACCACCAAGGATTGTGATATGTTCTATGGTACTGACCCGTGTAAGTTTTATACCATGGACAACCGGAGGGCCTCTCGAAGGCGAATCCATATTCTTCCACAACGCAAGAGATCTAAGTATATGCTATAGTAGCGGCCATATTTATTTCCTCTAGATCCAAGCCTCTCTCGGTCCTGGTGTAACGCAGTGTGTGCGGGGGTGTGAACATGGAGGCGGTTTACGTAGATTCCTTGATTGGTATGTGTCTTGCTGACATTGCTTATTATTGTGTAATACGTAGGCATACATCACCCATGGATAAATCTGACAGAGATATACAATGTTGTCGCTGCCGTTTCAACCTCAGGAACTGAAGCGTTTAGAAATAGGCTGAGAACAGGTCGATCTGTTTACAAGACATGCCTTTTGTTCTTCATAGTGGAACAGAGCCTAAATGTTTTGAGCAGCCGTCTGTTTGGGTTGCTAATAACGTTAGTTACGTACAACAACATTTGACGTCAACGATATCTTTATCAATGAGAGGGGGCAAAAATTTTAGGGGTAAAGGGAGAAGAGAGCACAAGCGCCGAGTTCCCGCCATGCTCCTGGGATCGGGGGCATGCTCCCCGGGACGTTTTTGAAATTAGGGCTCTTTGTAAGGGATAGGACCCCGGGGGGGGGGGGTACTTTAGGAATTTCTGGGTGGGGATGTGCCGCTGGGACCCTGGAACCCTTAGCCTATACCAGAGCTAGTTCAGCTGAATTTTGCTACCCTATACTAGAGTAAACTCCCACCGATTTCCGTCTAAATACCGATACTTGAGAGTTAATAATATCCAGAAGTTTCTCATGATAGCCATTTATCGACACTGTTGAGGCTGAGTTGCGCAAATTTAAACTTTGCCGACTTGACTTTTTAATATTTTTGAGCGGGAATTTCTGGTTTCCTTAGTCTTGATAAAATCTTCACGCGACTGGTCAGTTTCGTGAAAAATGATACCCTATTCTAGACCCAAACGCTCTGATTTATATACCCTATGCTAGAGTAAACTGCTTGAAAACCATACCCTTCACAGCGGCACATACCTATATAGCCCATATATGGCAGTACCCCCCCCGGGGATAGGACGTATACAAAACATGGACCCCTTCATGGACCCACCAGCAGAGAAATCTTCAGATGAAAGAGAGAAGCAATGCTTGCACTTGTATTTAAGCTGGAGCCTATAACTACGACCTTTGTCATGGCATTTAACATCTATATAGACTACGATCTATACTGTAATTTTTACAGACTACCTTTTCCGCAAAAAAAAAAAAAAAACCAGCCGGTTTCTTGAGATTTGTTATTGAGCTCGGGCTCGGGCTCCTGCTCTCCTTCTTAACAGGAATATAGGACTGTTGTTTGCTTATAGTTATGGGCTACTGATTTAAGCAATTGTCTCTTATAGACACCTATATACCATCCATTTCAAATCGATGACTCCAAAGGGATTCGTCTATAACCCGCACTTCGAATATACATTCATATCATTTAATTTATCGAGTCCTTCACCGGAGCAAACGAGCCCAACAAATTTACCAGTCAAGTGAAGCTATGATCTTCGCAGTTGTGAACGCAATTTTTGCAATTGCATAGAGAAGCCCGAAAAACTCAGGACTTCAACGGGATTTGAACCCGCGTCCCTGCGATACCGGTGTGATGCTCCAACCAACTGAGCTATGAAGCCACTGACGCTGGGAACTGGTCATTTGTGGGTTCTAATGTTCCCGTGAGGAATGAATGAACGATAAAATGATATATATAAGCTCCCAGGTCCCAGTGTCAGTGGCTTCATAGCTTGGTTGGAGCGTCGCACTGGGATCGCGGGGTCGTGGGTTCAAATCCCGTTGAAGTCCTTTTCGGGCTTCTCTACGCAATTGCAAAAATTGCTTTCACAACTGCGAAGATTAATAGCTTCACTTGATTTCATATCCACAGTTCATATATTACCGAATTCGTATATCATTTCATTGTTGATTCATTCCTCACGGGAACATTAGAACCCACAAATGACCAGCTCCTAGCATCAGTGGCTTCATAGCTCAGTTGGTTGGAGCGTCGCACCGGTATCGCGGGGTTGCGGGTTCAAATCCCATTGAAGTCCTGAGTTTTTCAGGCTTCTCTACGCAATTGCAAAAATTGTGTTCACAACTGCGACGATCATATATCATTTCATCGTTAAATTGACCAGTGTGCCCAACGGCCCTCACATTGCCGGGGTCATGGGTTCCACCTGAAATTTTCAGGCCCCACAGGAAACAGTAAGTTTTTTCCCCCCTCAAGCCTAATTGTTTTCCTCGGCAATCTTAACCCAATCTTAACCTCAAATGCCCTAGGATGCCCCTAGTTGACCAGTAAAATTGTCTGGCATTAGACTGTAAAATCTGTTAACACATTGACTCCTGTGCTAAGGACTTAACAGATTTTACTCTTTCTAACACCAGATGATTTTACTTGTCAATCAGGGGTCAATGGGTTAAGGAAACAAAACTCACTGTTTCCTTCAGGGCCAGTTAATGAGTGCTTATCAATAGTATCTTTATTTATGACAACTTTATTTCTTTGAATCGCTTCCAAGTTTATCTCATTCAGGAATTGAAAATAGATTTAATTCAATTTTATTTATGACATTTGAATGCCTATATTTTATTTACTCAGCAAGGAAGCAAATACTAAAAATGTAGTGTGATCAATCCAATTTTATCACTCACTCAATGTTTTTACAAAGCATAGTCATATAAATTATATAATGGAGACTGAGAATCATTCTTCTTTCTGAACTTTTGGTAGTGGAAAACAGGTGGGATATTCTGGTGAAAAATGAGGATTGTTCAACCATGGTGTTAAACTTGGTGGTTCACTTTCCAAAGAAGTCCTGAGGGCTGAAAGACTGATATTTTGAAAATCGTATGTTAAGTTAAGGAGCCACTTTGTAAATGGTCTTCCTAAACTGGTCCTGCAACAGAAGGGATCCAGCAAAAAACCTACCGGTACCTACTGAGTTGAAACAAATTCCTCTATTTGAGATGCGTCTTATAAGCAAGTATTTTGATGAGATTTTCAGTTTGTGACGTAAATGCCATCAAGTTTGAAAGTTAAAGATGCGTCTTATAACTGAGTGCGCCTTGTATCCGAAAAACTGTGGTAGTCAATTTCAACCAAATCAAAAGCTCCACAGGCATAAGTGGGAGTAAGTGAAAGGGCTTTTTTTGCCGAAAAATAATTTTGAAACACTACAGTCAAATTATAGTGATGACCATCTGTAGGGAAATTGTTTAAGAGCAGGAATTGGATTGGATCAACCCTCCCCAAAGGTATCCTATTATACCAGAGAATGACAAAGGGTGGGTTCGATCGACTCTATTCCAGAATAAGAATACATAGAGTGATGATTTAAAACAGTATGTTTGGTGTTTGGAAGCAACAAGGATAATAAAGATATGTTTAAAATAGCATATTAGCAGGTGTTTGACAATTTAGTGTAAATCTCACTTCTATTCCATGTTCATGTATCCCTATTCCAGAATACAGTCAATCAAACGCACCCTAAATAAGGGCAGTAACTGATAACAACCTCAAACTACCATATTCAAGGAAAGGTGTCATTGATTTGGTTGCATTATCAACATTAATTTTATGATGTTGTTGTTCAATGTTGTACATTGTACATCCTGAATCTACTTTTGTGCGTAATTAACAAATTACGTTAATGGCAAGAAAAAGGGAAGTAATGGTTATGTCATTTCTGCATTGATTGCGTGGTTGTAATTGCTGAAAATGCCTTTCTATTTAGCTGCGTTAATGGCCATAACATCGGAAATAGTGAGTATAAAAGGATATGGTAATGCATTCGTTGTCTTGAAGTAACTGTTGATCTTTTTGTGATCTTTCCCTTGTAGCAACTGCAAATGAAGGTACACTGAAAAGTCTTGAAGGTACCATAGAATGCTGTAAAATGAAAGCAGCAAAAAAAAGAGAGCATATTACATGTCCTGTATCAATAGTATTATTGCATTTTGGGTAACTGAAATACTTTAGAAAGTGAATCACTTACAGTTAGAATTCATTAGATGAAAATAAATACTGCTACCTTTTGAGCCCTTTGTTCATTTGTCCATCATCTTTTACATGTCAGAACAACTGCTGTAGTATGTATTTCAGTTAATTAGCAATATTATAATACTTTACCCTATTTTGATCCAGGAAGAAATCTAGCACTGCACTTTCACTGCTGCGGAAAGTTGGTAGTCGCAATGGCCATTCAGAATTGTCACTTTGCAACTCATAAAAGTCATCAGTTCCTAATGTAGGGGTACCAGGAACACATTGAGGACCAATACTCCTGGCTGGGAAAGGTTCCTCATCAACAGCACTTGAGGGAGATGTGATGTCATCTCTTGAGTGCGAAGGAAGCCTTTGAAAAATGAAACAGGCTTAGTATTGTAATTTATAGACTAGATAATTATTCATTCGTGTAATTTTGACTATATAGTGTTATATATTGTTCTTTTATTGTAAGGCGCATTTGAAAACTGCATAGTTGAATTTGTCCAGTATAAATAAATTTTATTATTATTATTATTATTATTATTATTATTATTATTATTATTATTATTATTATTATTATTATTATCTACTTGAATGTGATTGTTTTGATTTCATATAATTTTTACAAAATTTTGAACGATTTAAAAATCTAAGCTTTCAACTATATAGCGCAGCCTTCATCAGCCAAATGACTTGGTAATGGTGCCTGATCTGGATGGCATCCTTTTTTCTTTTGATCTGACTGGTCTCCTGATCAAGAATTGTAACTCCCTCCCAGTTGATCTCATGACCCCTTAAGATGGGAGTAGTTTATGGCATTATGTGGTACAGCTGTGGGCAACATGTACATAAGTCTTCTTCGTGTGGTTGATGAGATCGACTGGGAGGGGGACGAAATTCTTTAATAGGAGACTGAGGCTATCTTCAGGGATAAATCACAACAGCTGCCACCCATATAGAATCATTAAGGTCTCACTCTTGACTTTACCAGTTAAATTCCGCATGCTTTCGTTTTAGCTGTGCCACGTGCGCTCCAACATCAAAACCACATTGATTGTGGCGTGCTGATCGAAGACTCTTGGAGCTTTTCTGCTTCCTTTTCGTCAATTTTGAAGGGTGTGGAAGACTGCCCATAAGAAGTGCCGACGTGCTAAGTTTTTTACAGCCATATGCAACATCATCCAAGGAGGATCTTGTCACAATTTTGCTACAAACCTTTAAAGAGATGTGGGGTTGAGTGATGATGGAGTGAAATTTGTTTCAAAACTGCTGCATGCACCCATTTCATAAGAATTCATTTCTTTGCAGCAAAAAGAAATACTTTACAGGGAGGCATTGCGGTTTTCAATTTGCAGATATCGCCATTCAGATTGATCAGAATCTCATGACCTTGAAACATGGTCACGTGCTTCAGGATTGATTGAAAGCCATTGAAGATCAGTGTTCTTTCAGAGTTTGTGTCTGTTGTGGTTATTTCTTATTTCGGCTGTTTGGTTTCACGCAAAAACATGTGAAAAAGAAGACCAGATTTTCGAATATTGCAAAGTATCTCGTCTGAGGACGTAAGATTAGTCAATTCGCGGTTTTGGCTCTTTTTTATGCTGTTTGTGACCATTTCAGGATTAATGCTTGTTTGGTCAAATTTCCTCGCGTTTTTGCGGGTTCTGGTTGGCCCCTACACCTAATTTGCTAAACATAAATGGAGACAAATATTTCATAGCTCACCCCGACCGGTAGCACATGTGTATTGCCAGGAACGGCACTGAAAAAAGAAATTGAAAGGGCTTATATTAAAAGTATGCGAAAATAGTTACATTTCACATTGCAACCAGATTACCAATCAGACAGTTTGATAGTGTTAATAAATTTGAATGCAGCTTGAAAAGTTACGATTGTAAAACCCATACAAATCTTTTTTTGCAAGCCATATCTTGTTTTAGATGGGGCGGTCTACTTCAACCGGAAATTTGGGGTTTTTTAGGTTCAGGCGTCTATAAGTTTAGGAACGAGAGCGAAAACATGTATGTATAAAAGTCCCGAAGTATTTAAGATTATTGGTCCCTGGGAGAGCTCCCGGAAGTAAAGGCCTACGACAGAAAATGTTCCTTGCCCTAGCCCGCCGTCGGACGGAATTTGTGCAAAAAATCGTAATCATGTCGCGGTGTTGTTTTGTGGATCGTATGAAGCAATGATACGAAGGCTGATTTAAATTAATACGTAAGCGTACATAGTTTGAAGTGTAATTTAGTCAAGTCACATGTTTTAGAGGATCGATCTTTACACGTTGTTTGATTAGAGTTAAGTAAGTTTTTTTTTTTCAGAAGACTACATAAGCTCTGCTGCTTTTATAGTTATCGTATACAAATAAATGGGATTGTTGTTGTTGTATTGTCGGCTTACCTATCGAGATTGGAACTGAAACTCCGTGAAGAGTTTTCTTTGAAGTCATTGGTTATTTCCTGTCTTCTTACCGTTTGAGAACTCCTGCTAGGCATATGAAATGCAAACTGATGCAAATTCTAAAAGTAATCTCCTTTCATATGAAACCAGTTAAGCAATAAATTAGAGTGAAACACAAGTTCAAAATGTTTAAGCTTACCTCGCGGAGGGAATCACCGCCCAGCCAGCTTCGTGACTTTCCGTTTCTCCTAATCCTGCGTCGATGTTTTTAACGTCATCAATATCGGTCATCTCGTTTAGATGATTAAAGCTTCCCACTCTTTATGTAAACACTTGTGTCATTTTGGTCTGATCGTGATTGTATATAATGATCAAAATAAGTGATATGACTTCTTCTTTAAAAATCACTTTTTATCATTTGTTTTGCAAGCAACGCGGCGGGGTTTCCCGCGCATTTTCCCGCCTTATTTTGGCAGGATAGGCACGCATTGAGTGCATATTCAATAGCTTTGACTGGATGCACTTATTTTGCGAGATCAGTGGACTGATCTGATGGCACAATTTATTACCAAGACCAGAATCATTCAAGTTGGTTTAATGTTTCTGTTAGATTTACTTTAAGTTGAGTAGATGATTCTTAAAAATAAAACATTTGACGCATTTTGGTCTCGCTCAGTAAAAGGGCGCTACCGAGCTAACTCCGTTTGATTGGAAGGTTGAGACGTGTCAATATCTTGATTTTTAAATGCATACGAATTCTTTCAAATTTATAGACATTTTTAATGACTTTACCCTAGACAACGAATTTAATTTTCCCGTCGGAAATCTTGGACTACCTTTTCAGGCGTTTCAAAGTTTCAGAAATTCTGCAGTCAATCGGGCAAACCAAAAAAACGTTTTGTAAATAGTAAACGCGGCCCTCAATGAAATAAGAACGATGAGACACTCCACGGGAGAACCTCGTACACTTGTTTCTCAGGTCTGAGCTTCTGAGCGCATTCGATATGATAGATTTGATTTAAAAAGTGTAAAAAAGTCTTTTGCGTTTAAATACAGTGGAACCCCCTTAATACGGTCACCAACGGCAGGGCCGTAGCCAGTATGAGGCAAACCGAGGCACTTGCCTCGGTCATTGTTTCGTGAAATTTTAAAATAAAGCGTGATTCCAGTGTTGTCTTAATACGGTAATATGCATCGTAAACACTTCAAATACTTCCGAAGATAATGTAACCACGGACATTGCCTCAGTCATATTTTTTTTCTTGCTACGGCCCTGAACGGGAGGGAAAAAAATTGGCCGTATTACCGGGATGAAATTGATGACTAAAAAGGGCCGTAATGACAAATATCGCATTTGCACTTCCAGAACAACTTTTCTCTTTAAAAAACCACAGGAATGTACGTAAGTAATTGTATAAAATACTTGAAACTTTGCTCAGTAGGTAAAACGCTTAAATTGTTAAGCGTACTGTACGTTCTGAGCCTAAAATCAAAACAAGAATCATTAAACGTTGCTACAGTGGAACCACGCCTTTAATACGGCCACCTCGGTAATACGGTCACCTCGTTATTGCAGCCACTTTTTTTGGCCCGGCAAAACGGCCATACATTCTCTGATAGAAAACCCTCGTTAATGCAGTCACCCGTTAATACGGCCAACGGCCACAATTTTAAATCCCAAACAGTAGAATCCGCTATAATTTCACCCCGTTAATACGGCCACCCGCGCTAAATTAAGAAAACCAAAATGCCTGTGACATGTCAATATCATTGACCTTTGTTATTTACCACTGGAATCGAACAGCCGATTACTTTACAAAGTACTGTCAGCAACACTCCTCCCCGGGGATGGGACTCCCATATGAAACAGACGGGGATGCTCGTCGGAAATTTTGAATTTAACCCCTAAAGGAGACCAATCTAGGCGTGGCTTAAGCAAATTTTGACCCCTAAAAGAGACCGTTTAAAAACACAAAAATACGACATGCAATGAGTTTTAATGATAAAAAGGTATAATCATCGAATGCTTTGATCTAAAAAGAAAATTTAAAAGGAAATTTGACTTCTGTTTCTCTTCGCGTAATTCTGCGTTACTTCGCGGAACCCCAAACGAGACCTTGGTGGCATAAAATATTGACGCTTTGCCCGGAACACCGTAAGCGAGACCAAAATCCAAAATTTACACCCCTAAGCGAGACGACGAGCATCCCCGTCTGTTTCATATGGGGGGCCCCCCCCCCCCCCCCGGGCACTCCTCCCTCTTTTCATTACATACATGATCTTGACACTACTGTAACATCCAGTAAGGCAAATCACGAAGGGATTAGGTCATTCTGCTTTCATCAAAAACACGATTGATATCAAAGTCTTCCCTTAGATAATTACGGCGGCTTCCGTCTTTTAGAAGCAAAGTAAGTAGGACCTGTTCCTCTCCTCACCCAACACTCTTTGATCATTCTTTTGACTATCAAAAGAAATTATTCTGGCCTTGGTTGTTCAAAAGGTGCATAACGCTATCCACTGGATAAAAATCCCTATACAGCGGATAAACAGTTATCAATTATTATCAAAAACTGGGGCCTGAATTTCATAACGGAACGAGAAGAGAAGCAAAAATTCGGTTATGTTCGTTGTGTCAAGAAACTGAATGCAGTGAATATTCATCACGTCATCCGAGATGAACGTAAAAAATTGATGAACGTTGCCCTTATTGAAAATTTCCACATCCCGTAACTTTTAAATACAGATTGCGTGACAAATTTTAGAGAGAGAACTGGGTACTCGCATGATCCAGTGACGTTACAGAACGTCATTGCCACACAAACCTGTCGCACAACGCTACATTGCACTCTGCTTCACAACGTTCACGAAAAAAATTAGAAATTGAACCGCAATTGTCAAATGATACGAATAGGAGCTATTTCCAGAGCCTTGGGGAGACCAGTGAGGGTAATTAGCGAATTAACGGTAGTAACAGAGTAAAGGAATAAAGTAAGCTTAACATTTCTTAGTCATCCCAGAAATCGGTTGCATAACTTGAAAAATATCAATTCTTTTATTTGTGGTAATAGTCAGTCAGAGTGTTTGGTTTATAATTATTGTCCTGTAAAGTTTCACTATTTGATTGTTAAATTCTCGTTTATTGATAACCAATGCTGAGTGTAACAAAATAAGAAGAATCTCAAGAGAAATTGTTTTAAGCAGATGTCCAGAGGCAAACGTTCTTGAACACAAGAATCATTTTGACCTTGTTAATATTTGTTTGTGATTTTCAAGTTTAAGGTGGCTCAAACCAGCTTCAGCACTTTCAAGAGACCTCGTTCTTAGGAGGATTAACACTGCAACACTTTATCACATATCAGCGATGTTATGGTACCATGTGAAACGTCAATTATTTCTGAACAAGATACAGTCACTTTTGTGACGTAACAAGTTACCACTTTTGTGACGTAACAAGTTACATGGCAACAGAAAAGACTTGCCAAAACGCCCTATATTTTGGCTTTAGTTGCTCATATCTAAAACATGAACTAGTTGAACCCAGTTTTTTTATTGCACAAAAATGATCTTCGGGCCAAGATGAAACTCTCCGCAAAGTTTACAACAATTCTGTGGAGCAGATTCAGAACTACACTGTACCTTAAATTTTCAATTATTTGAGGTGGCTCTGAATCTGCTCTGCAGAATTTTTTTAAAATTTGTAGAGAAGTTTATTCTGGCATGCTAATTGCATTTCGGAAATGAAAAATGGGGGTCACCGAGTTTGTTTTTGACATATGAGCAACTAAAGCAAAATATCGGATGTTTTTGCGAGACTTTCCTGTTACCATAGTAACTTGTTACGTCACAAAAAATGACTGCATCTTGTTCAGCAATAATTGATGTTTCACATGGTACTATATAACATTGGTGTTATGTTATGTGATTGTGTTGTAGTGTCAATCCTCCCAATAACGTTTCTTTCAAGTGTTGAAACTAGTTTGAGCCACCTGAAGTTTGCATGTATCTTATCTTGCTTGTAACTTGCTACCATCACTTTGTTAAACAATCAGATCCTTTATCCCTACAAACTGCCACAGCCCCTACCATCATATTTTGTAACATGCAAAGACCTCGTTTCTTCCTCTTTAGGGAAGCACTTTGCGGCACTTGATTTCAACCAGAAATGCATCCACTCTGGTCATAGCTGAGCATGATGATAAAACACTTGGTCCAATAACACTGAGTGCCATAACAGCTGCCAGTAAACTTGGTGGTGATATTTCAGCACTGGTCGCTGGAAGCAGCTGTGGAAAGGTAAAATTAATAGTACTATCACTTGAATTTGAAAGGAGAACCTGGTCTTTATCCGTCCTTCCACCCACAAAGTGGGTGCCACTAATAGATTTTACTCTGACCATTGGCAGACCATTTGGTCCATGATTTGGGCGACAGGCTTATTCTACCATGAACAAAGCAGACAATGACGATGGAATAATTTTTTTCCAAAATCTTGAGCTCAAATAATGGTCTGTGTATTATTTTGATTAACACAAGGTCACACTGTCAAACTTTGGCACAGTCTTGTGTGTATCAGCACAAAAAGGGCTGCAAGCGAGGCTGGTTTTTGAAATGTGAAAAGAAACATGCCAACATCAATAGTTGTATCTTCACTCTTGAAAGAACATTTCAGATTAGCTTTGTTTACTCTTCATTCAATCAGTTAAGTATAAAATACAAAATCATTATTCTTCTTAAGCAATGAGAAGTTTAC
>NC_090870.1:36842942-36860442 GCF_036669935.1 Montipora foliosa | reverse complement strand
GCACGCCGTTGTCACGTGAATTAAGTACAAGTATACTCCACAGGTCTGTCTTGTTTACATGTACAAGGCCTTCGTCTCATAAGAAAAATGTAACTTTAATTCCTTTCAGTGGCTGATTATGGCTTAGTTGCTGACTTGTTCAAGGTAGGAAGAAGGCATAATTTCTCTTCTA
Source organism: Montipora foliosa (assembly GCF_036669935.1). Taxonomy (NCBI): domain Eukaryota; kingdom Metazoa; phylum Cnidaria; class Anthozoa; order Scleractinia; family Acroporidae; genus Montipora; species Montipora foliosa. Next base: position 36,860,270 of record NC_090870.1, on the reverse strand, counting down.
GGGCTATTATCGTTGGGTACCAAGCAAAAGCGTTACGGTCACCTCGTCATCAGTGAAGACGCCACCTTTAAGTCGCCACCAAGATTAATGTTTTTCTGGTGATTAAATTCTCATTTACTCAAGCTATTTTCTCATTAATTCATGCTACGTGAAGTAGTGGTAGAATTTGCGTGGTGGCGACTAAGATTTCATTTGGTGACAAGTTTGCTGGTGGAGAGATGATTAGTTACCGCTGAAGACATGACTCAGAAATCGGAATCGATTCTGGCTTCGCTCTTTGTTGGTTTGGAAGTATTTATAGATTTCAGTCGCGACCAATTAGGCCCATACTCGAAAAGGAAAGGTTACGTTTATACAAACGTTGGCCGTGTAGCACTTATATTTCAAACAGAGTTTTCCATACTCGAAAAGCCTGCCAAATGAGTGGAATGGGGATGTTATTGCTTCGAACGCAAAGACGCAGAAAATCTTTAATATGAGAAATATCTTTTTGTTTGGAGGGACAAGTATTCCTCAGATCTGTGCTATGATAAGGTCGTTTGTTTCAACAGAGACTAATTTTATCATCTGACTATTGCTTGACCGCTTTGTAGGGTGGGACGCTTCACTTTTAGAATGATCAAACTCGATCCATTTTCCACTCTCACTGTGCTTGTTTATTACTTCCCCCGGGGATGGGCCATTTAACTTTTAGGGGAGATTGGGCAATTGTTTTCTAAGTTCATTCTTAAAATCAGTTTATTACATCGTACAATGATTAATTGTAAGTTTGAAAACTTTACGACTTTGGGTTTTCAGGTGGTCCCTGAGATGACGGAGAAGATTAGTTAAAATTCCTTGAGGATGTGAACTGAATCGAAAAGATATTTGCGGTATAGCTTGTTGACAAATTGAAGGTTTTTGTGTTCCACATTTTTCGTTTCTGGTTTCCAAATAAATTGTTCCTTGCTGGTTGTCTCGTTTCTTTGTTATTTTAGAATGAAAGCTTTAAAAAAGCATATATAACGTAACAACACTTCCATGACCATGAATACTCTAATACACCTAATTTTAATTAGGTGTATTAGAGTATTCATGGCCATGGAAGTGACACATTAAAATGTGATTAATTAGCAATATACCATGGTTAAAAACCCAAACGTTCGGCTGGCAATTGACAAAGCAAGGTGGAGTAAGATTTGGGACCACCGGAGACAAGACTACCCTGTTGAGAGAGCGAAATTTAAAGACTGCAGCCGAATTCAAATCCAACGCGATAACCCAGTGACTACACCGACTGCCACTCTTCCTCCTGCAGAAGGTTGAGGAATATAATCCTAGAATTCCCGTCTATGTCAGTCGAGCTGGGCGCATTTTCAGTCAAGGGGTTTTTGTCACGTGACCCCCCTCCCCGATTCAGCTTTTTCATCCTCTCAATTTTCCCAGCCTCTCGTATCGAACAAAGGCAATTTTGAACCAATCAGAAGTTGAGTCAAATAATGGATGTGTCATGCGAGCAGCAATTGCAAGTAATTCAAGATTCGAATATCACTCGAAATCGCGCGTTCCTTCACGTTAAAAGTCTATAAAATTATAAACCTGATGTTTAATTTGATTCTAACCAGCGACCTCTCACATTGTAGTCCAGCAGAACGAGAGAATAGACACCAACAGGAGCTTATCAAGGAAAGCCTCTGTCTTATTAATAGAACGCCTCCCTTGGGAGATTCAGCATGCCCACTGTTGTAAAAGCCAATTGCACATGTGCCGAATATAACTCGAGGGTTAACTGCATGTGAAATGCGACGTTTGAATCAATTAAATCCGACAGTTTAGAGTTAAATTCGACTTACGTTCGACGTTTGATTCAGACGTCGCACTTCACATGTGCCGAATATAATGCATAAATTATAGAAAATATTATGATTAATTTAGCAACCATAATCTGTTAATGCTATGCACAGAAGAGTCTAAACAGCAATTTAAAAAATGGCGGGAGACGAAGGAATGTGCAGTTCGTGCTTTTCAAAAACAAAATATACTTGTTTGACGTGCAGCAGTTATTAGAGAGCTTACGAAATCAGGACGACGACGTCAACGAGGACTTTATTTTAAAATACGAGTTCGCATTATTCATATCACTACGAAATATTTCATGTCGTTTCGCGTTAAAAATGTGTAGTAACTGTCGAGGAATTAAACTGGTATGAGTGGGTTGGAAGCGTAGGGAGAGAACTGAAAATTCATCGTCATGTGCTAACGTCCTCCACAGAACCTTGAATTTGGTCATTTCACGTCGTCATTTAGGAGATGACGGCAAAGAAATGTACCAAAATGTAAAACGCACGTGCAGAGCCATTGTTTTTGCTCGCTAAACCTATTGTTTTGTAACGTCGGCGTCGTCGTTTCGTAAGCTCCCTATTGTATGAGGTGCTCGGTGTTTGAAAATGAAGAGGACACTCCTGGGTGGAAAGAGGGAAAATCTGTGGAATATTCTGAGACGTGCTTCAATGAAACGATGAAAAGGCGCGAGTCGAGGGAAGGCCAAGATGACGCTTTTGGCATTTTGGGTACAGCCTGTCCGAGTGGAGACTGGGAATATTGAAGGCGAACGGAGTTAAATTCGACGTTTGAATCAAATGCCGCATTTAATTGTTTTAGTCGACTAAAGTAGGAGTTATATTCGGCACATGTGAAATGCGACGTTTGAACCGGGCCTTAAACTCCAAATCTCCAAATGAAAAAAAAAAAAGATTTCAGATGTGCAGTTTGTCACCGTTTTACTGGTAATTGCAGCCCTCGCAGTTCTAAAATGTTTACAGGTGAAAGGTACTGAAAACCAATTAGTGACAGCATGTAAAGAACACCTTAAATGAAAATTGTGTCCATAAATGTGACACCGTCAAACTACGCCTAAAATTGTTAAAATTCTCCAAGACCCTTTTGCCTGAACGTTTTTCTTCTTCTTCTTTATTTTCACACGTTGTTTCGTGACTGTAGACTACTGGGGTTGTTTTACAGTTTTGAGGATTTTTAGCCCTCTGGTGCTCCAAACAAAAAAGTGAAATGACACAGAAAAAGTAAGCAAATAACAAACTATGGCGAAATCTCATTCCCTAGTTAAGAAGTCGGGCAATGTCGTCATTGCATTGATTAAGTTGAAAGACAGTTCGTTTTCCAATGATTTGGACTTTGAACTAGTTTTGAACAGTCTTCTGTTTCTTCTTTCTTCTTTGAAGACGCTTTTGAAGGGGTCTTCGTTTTGTAGTTTTAGTGGGGTTTTCTACAAAACGGAGTTCCTGAGAAAACTGCAAATGTTGATGTTTCTTGTTTCTTCTTCAGTAGAAAATCATGTTCCAGTTCAGTTTCAAGTGATTTCAGGACAATTTTGAAGGGGTCTTCGTTTTGCAAAAGTCGCTACAAAAGTCGCTATCAGGGAAAAAAGAGCGTGTAGCGTTCTCCAACACGGCCAGCATCTTTCATCGACAACTTGGAAGCGACAAATAGGACAAGAGGGAGGAGGAGAGTGTAGATTACCTTAGAATAGCAATGGAACTGAAATTTAACTCCCTAAATTCCCCCCCCCCCTTCCCCGTTACTCTAAACGTCAACGCGACAAATGCATATTAAGTGAGACTAGAAGTAACGACGCGTTCCGAAGTGCGAGTGTGTTTCTCTTTACCTATATAAGGCTTTTTGTGCAAGGTTTGGATAATGTTTCAGCAACAACTGAGCCTTAGGCCCCGATGGCAGCACCCGTGCGTGACCCTATTCCGCTAGAGGCTTAGACACAAAAATCATGATTTATTTTAGGATTTTTAAAGGCTCAGAGGATTTTAAGAAATTTCGAAACTCTTTTCAGATTCTTATGTTTTTTGTTCTTCTACTTCTTGTTCTTCATGTTCTTCTTCTTCTTCTTCTTCTTCTTCCTCTTGTTCTTCATGTTCTTCTACTTCTTGTTCTTCTTCTTGGTCTTCTACTTCCTCTTGTTCTTCCTCTTGTTCTTCGTCGTCTTCTTCTTCTTCTTCTTCATCATCATCATCTTCTTCTTCTTCTTCTTCTTCTTCTTCCCACCTCCTTGAAACATGAAGATTCTTTAGGGGAGCATTCAAACAGTTATAATCTACAGTATAATTTACAGTTACTTGATTCAGATTCTCCCAAAGAAATCCAGCCGAAGCTTGTGTATGCATCATACTGACCATTTTCTTTTCCGTTTGATCGAGTCAAGAGCTGACAATAGTGTTCACGCATGCTCTTTGTTGCTACCCTTTACCGAGTTGGCACCGTTAAGCCGCCCCGCCCCGCCCCGCCCCGCCCCACCCCACACCCCCACAAATTATTTCACCCCTCCTCTTATAAATAGTGAACTGCCTCTGAGGTAAGAAGAATCAAGTCATTGTATATCATTAGCTGATTGAATCACTGGGTTTGTCGGATCGAGCGAAAAAGCAGACGGAATGGTAGACGGGACGAAAAAAAAAAGCGAGCGCGAGAAAAGAGGGGGCAGTCTTTGCTACATTCTGCTACCAGGAACAGTACTATCGGAATAAAATTTCAAAACATACTTTTATTCCGTTATGTTTTAGAGAAACATACACTCGGGGCTTACTTAACTGACAAGAGGCAATGATTTGAGGAAGTGCATGATCGAGTATATTGGTAACTGGCTTAGTGCAGACTCATCAACGGGAATAGCGAAAACATTTGAAAAATGTGAATTTGGCTTTTGCATCATCAGGAGAATTATGTAGATCCAGGACGAAGGTATCTGCCTTGGTCTTTGAGATCTCCAGAGAACAGCTTCCCCAATCTGCACATTTCTTGCTGCGTTTAAACATTCTGATTTTACTGCTTACATGAACGTGTGCATCCCAGGGGCCCGTTTCTCGAAAGTCCCGAAAACTTTTCGGGCCCGAAAAGCCATCTGTGAAATTGCCAACCGCTTGTTTTGGAAAGCCAATCTTTTAACATGCTTTCAAGATACCAAAAAGAAAATTAACTGTGAAGTTTGACGAATTAGATGCTCTCTGTTCTTGAGTTACAAAAGAAATTGTGACACCCGAAAATGGCCCGTAAATTTTCGGGACTTTCGAGAAACGGCCCCCAGGTGAACGACTATTGTCACCCTGTTATTAATCAATTGAGTGAAAATGTGAAAAATGGTCGCATTGATTGAAGGAAATAGCTATTGCAAATCGTTACTTTATCGAAATAAACTCCGTGTGACGTTTGAATTGAATTAATGTCATCCATTTCGAAAATTCACAACATTATTACAGACAAATCCAGTCGACAGAAGCTCAATTTGTTAGTTTTCTATCCAGTTCAAAGGGTGCTCTTTACAACGGAGCGATGAACCCATAAAAATAGGGATGATTAAGTCGTTTAATTGTCAGAAGATCATTTTTCAGCAACGGAAAGAGATGTTGATCAACAATAGAGGGCTTGTATGAAAACAGACATTTCACCTCCATGGCCTCGACAACTTCACCACGTATCGTAGAAGCACCTGGGATTCCTTGTATACAACATACTCATTGCGGGTGTTTCCAATATTAAAATCAATCTTCAGCCTTTCTTCCAAGCCAGACTGCCTCACTCGTACGCCGGCAGGTACCACCGCTCCATACGGTGTCGTGACATCTTCACTTGGATCTGGAATCTCTTTGCTCACGAGTAACACGCTGTCAAATCCTTCGGGAGCACTCTCTTGGTACTCATAAGAGGGCAATTCTTTCACGTTACCAAGAGCAACCTAGAGGAGGCAGAAACATGACGAAATAAAACACTCTTCTGAGTGAAGCCAGTTTACCATTTACAAGCAGAAAACGGTTCATCCCAAGTTGATTCAAATCATTGGAGTAGGCGGGATCTCTCAAATTTACTGAGAGAGAGGGGGGGGGGGGGGGGGGGGGTGGGGGGGGGGGACGTGGAACCACGCATTTTCCTTCCGGGTATTTTCCGGTAGAACATTTTGTTGATGTTTCTTCATCAGAAGTTAACTGTTTAAAATTTAAAGCATCGCAGTTATATTTTCTTATCTTATGCTATAAGCTCACTAGAGAAGGACGGAAAAACCATTCCGTTAATTAGCTTTTGTGGCGTCAAATTCTCACTGACGTTACATCCAATCAGGACCAATTTTGAATTGACCCTGTACCTCTTCAGAACCGGCCATGGGCAAAATGGAAACCAACTAGGACTTGCACAGCGCAAGGATAAAGTTTTCAACACCTAGCGCCAGCAACCTGCCTCGATTTTTTGTAACTTCGCTGCATGGGTTTTCTTAATGACTTAGAATTGTGCAATTGGCTTACGCTCGTAACTTAGGAACTGGTTTTATGACAAATAAATTACCTCGCACAACAGCACAAACCCATCGGCACCCGCTCCACGATCAACATACCACATACTCTTTTCCAAGCTGTCGGATGTGTAAATGCCCTATTTTTCGAACCGAAAATGGAACACAAATAATAAGAAAATGCGTGCTAGAAATTTCAAATATATATTTAAAAACTCTTTCTGGATCTCATGTCTATCTTATCCAATTCGCCCTTGTCACACGGCGGCCATATTGTCCCGGGAGACCAAAAAAGCTTTGTTTTACCACGCCAAGCCTCGCAGTGGAAACCATGGGGGTGAGGCTTGGCGTGGTAAAACAAAGCTTTTTTGGTCTCCCGGGACAATATGGCCAACGTGTGACAAGGGAGAATATGATGCACAGCGACAACTCAAAGATGAACGGGAAAAAAACTTGACGAAAGCGAGTAATGATCCTCGCACTAATCTGCACAATTTAAGCAAGTCTCTTGTAGACATCTGAAAAAGTCAGGAGGCTCAAGAAAAAAAAATGTAAGAAGGAAACGTCCTTCCCTCTGGAGGAGCACCAAATGTAGGTCCAACCCAAATAGTGAGTGAAAAGAGAAAGGGATGCATGAGGAAAAATTGCAGAAGGCAGTCCACTGGTTTGAAGAAATTTGAATGTAGCCCGGAAAGTTACGATTGGGTAGTAACTTGAATCGTAACTTTCTGAGCTACATTAAAATTTCTTCAAACCAGTGTAGCATCAAACTATGTGTGATTGTCAACAAGTTTGCAACGTCAACTGTAACTTTAAATAGCTTAAATAGTTGTCAAGAATGATCATGTGCTCGAGAATAAAGCGGCGCGGACGCTGTCTGTACCAGAAATGTTGCAGCTCTCGTAAGCAGCTTCTAGTACTTTTAAGTCTAAGTCATTGTTCAGTTGTTTAGTCTTTTGTTTTGTCTTGGGTATCGAGCCAATCACGTTACGAGAGCTGCTACTTGTCTGTACAATAGTACGAAGCCACTTTATAACTTTTTGTTTCCTGAACTTTGATATTAAATTTGTATTTATTGGGACAGTTACGTTGGCGCTTTGAAGGGTCTTTACTCTGATGTACCTTTCCTAACGACCACCCTGAGCGGGAAGCTTCTGGTGGAGCAATCCTGAGTCCCTGCTGCAGGATCCCCATCATGTTAGCTGTTCTTGTTCCGTGCCATAGCAATCGGTGATTATCAGGTACTCCACAGTTGTTGAACCGCTCGGCCTCTCCAGCTCGAGAGACCCTGAAAATACCTGCCACTGCAATCTTTCCCCTTCCTCCTAAGAAAGCAATGTCGATGACTTAGCTTAATGCAGTTAGACAACGTATTGCTTCAATCAGGGAAATCGATAGTTTTGATTGGCTTAGTAATCGTGGCATATGGGCCATTAGTATAATTTTAGGGCTGAACAAATAGTTTCTGGAATCTGATTGGTTGCACGACTCGTCATATGACGTTAAATTCACTCCACTGGGTGATGAATGCAAGGGTAAACAAAATGGCTACTAGCTGATAAATACAATGACCAAATAAACGCAAAATGCAACTAAGTATGGTGTTAAACGGACTCCTTTTAAGGGTACGTCGGCCTCTTCTGTTGGATTTGACATTTTATTTTGAAGCGTTACAAACAGCAACAGTTAAGAGTATCAACAATTAACGTCTGAAATTGCACACTGCTGTCAATAAATGCAGCCTTGGCGCATGTAAATGTCATATTTTGACCGGAAAATAAAACAAGTTTCAACAGATTCCACTGCTGTTCATCTCTGAAATTAGACATGCTCTGCAAATAGAGTAACCCTGTCGTGACTATATTAGGTCATAGAAGGAAAAAAGAATACCCGAAAAAATCAAGAGCGCGGGAAAAGGTAACTAGTCGGTATTCTGGATCATTGATACGTCGAGTACCAATCGGATGTGGAAGCTAAATTGTAGTAAACTTAACGAAAAATGCCGTGGCCTTACGCTAGCCCCTTTTCAAAAGTCCTCATTGTAAGATGTCAACTCTACTGATAATAATGTGGCCAAAATGCCTTACTTGAGTTGTGAATGTACTCCAATATGAGCTGGCATTCCTCCGACTTGGGGTCTACCAATTCAACCTGACAGCCTAATGACTTGAAGACATAGTCCAGTGGGTTTATCTCTGAAAACAAAAACAAGACATTTGACCATTTTTGGTCTGTAGCCAGCCGTAAGAAGGGCGCGGTCAGTGTCGTATGGACCCTAATAAATAATGAAGCCCACAAGTGACAGGCAATATGGCCGCCTGAGATGATGACAACCGAAACATTATAAAATAGGAATCGCTGTGCAAGATCATTATTATACATTTTAAAAGAGCCTTTTGCCTTCCTTTCGAGAAAAAAAAAACAACAACAACCAGCTAAACACAGTTTTACGCATGTGCTTAATGCGAACACACGATGCGAAATTCCTGGATTTGTTGGCGCTGGGTTTGTAATATGCACGGAAATAGCAGTTGTTCTCGACTATCTCGGCCATTCAGAGCTCCTTTTACTGCGACACTTACACATATCAGGACTCTCGATCATGTTCAACCTTAAATCATCTCGCTTTTTACCGTCGCCAATCACATTTGCAGCGACAGAAGACCAAAAACAAAATCAGCCAATCAAGACACAGTATGGAACGAATCCACTGACCTGTTACACTACAGAGACCGAAGACGGTGAAAAAACTAAACCTCTGATTAGAATTCGTAGTTCAGGGTCCGCAAGTTAACGGAAGGCGCCACGAAAAACGGTCACTATAATTTCCTTCTTGCTTGTCTGGCGTCTAATACCACGACCAGTAACAAACTGACGCTTCACAACTGCATGAGCGTCCACTTCATTAAGTGCATTGAGGACTTGTGTGGTGTTCTATGTGGTATGGTTTTGTTGATAAAAGTATAAGGCTTATTAATTTTAACAGAAACGACAGCTTTTCACGCCAAGAGTACTTAAAACTCACCTTCATTACGGTATTGTGCTGCCAATAGGATTTGACTGGCATCCGCCAGCTCTGTCAAGTTGTAAAGAGCATCCATGTGTCTTTCAACCTCAGCAGATTCATTCAGTGGCTTAATTCGCTCGTACGTGTAATGGGCCACAGGTAATAGCATGTAATATGTATTGCTGAGTTCAGCAATCTAAACAAGAGAGACAGACACTGAAGTCACGTTTGCACAATAAAGCAAAAATGGCCCAAAAAGGATACGGAGCTTTGCCACTGTTTTTTTTTTCCTTTTTTTGGAAAAGTTATGCAACCTTTCGAATTCCTCCCCTTACGTTCGTCGTTTAAAACGTCCCCTGCAATGGTTCTAAGTCAGTGACATGACATGAGTATACTCGGATAAAAAGGCCAAGTGATTCTTACAAGTGATTCTTACAAGTATACTACAAGAACTGGAACGTCAAACCGTGTCCTTGTTCAACAAAAATTCAAACGAATAAATAAGTTTTGCGATTATATTTGTTTAATGCTTCAAAGTCAGTATTATCAATTGGATGCGATCAATGGATAATATGTTGAAACAGTGTTCCACTGAGTGGAAATACCCCGGTTCACAACAACAACAAAAACAATACTTCATTTGTACCCTTCATACTAGTGTATAAGTGCAAATATTACACCTTGTATAGATAAGTTAGATTTAGAGCAGTAGCCTCCTGAAATAACTAGGAAGCTAAACGAGTTAGGAGCCATGCAAGCTCAGTAGTAAAAGCATTCTTATGGGAAATCGGAGGTGTACGAACCACTGGATAAATGAAGAGAAAACACACACACACACGAAATGAAATGTCCAACATAAATTTTGAAACCACACAGGAGGACATTCTTCATTTTAATCCCACGGGATGAGATCATATTACTCAAGAAGCACAGATAGAGGCCGTCAATAACACAGGCCACCAAAGTTACCTTTTCAAATTTCTCTTCAGTGCCATGCAGATTACGTCTGTCAATTGTGTCCACAATTGCTCTGCAAGAAAATTATAAAAAAAATTGGACACTAGACGTCATTTGATACAACGGTCAAGGAAAAAAAGAAATCGAGGAATGGAATTTGAATGACAAGAACAACAACTTGAATTCCGAAGGACTTCAATGACCAGGTAATGAAGTCTCCAGGTACGACCCCAATTCTGATTAATCAAAACGTTGTTCTCGGTTAACCCCGGGTTCACCTCCTTGGTTTCCCTTTAAATAAAAGTCAAGTGAGTCTCGCTAGTCGTAGGCGCAAAGTACAGCAACAACGAAGCTCAACAAGGTCGAACCGAAAGCATACTATATATGGCGCCTCTGGGTGCCGCTGTACGGTCCATAATATAACCTTGGAGCACAGCTTACAGTCAGGTGGAATCAGCTGCATACTGGTTTTTGCTGAGGGACGAAAACCGGAGAACAACCCTCGAAACAGAGTAGAGAGTAAAGAACACAAACTTAACGCACTTATGGCGTCAGGTCCGGGAAACGAACCTTGGTGGGAGGCGAGTTCTCTCGCCACTGTGCCTCCAGTCAGTTGGAATTTTTCTTTTAATTTGGGTGGACGAACCAGTATGATTCCCCTGATCCTTTCTGGTTCTTGTGGTGAAGATGGGAAACTTAAAATGAGACTTACTTAATTTCCTTTAGAACGTCACGCGCCTTTTCAATGGTCTCTTTTGAGAGTCGTCCAAATGGCATGTAGTCTTGATCAATACTGCTCATTGCAGAATTCAGCATACCGTAGTTCGTCTGAAATATGAAGGACATAATCGCAAATACTTCAAGACTACGGATACGAATGCTTTAGAGGGGGAAAATGATGCAAAAAAAGTGACACGTCATTTCAATCACCAAACGACAAAATTGAAAAAACGAACATGACACGAAAAAGTGGCAATATTCTCGAAGGGTGCATACGAAAATATAAGTGCAGCCAGTATATATGCTGAGCGATCAAACTGCTCGTACCTAGACAACTTTGAGATCATGCAAATTGAGCGCAAAAGGAATTTGGGAAGCAGAAAGAATGAGACATGTCTGACAGATGTTACATTTAATGTAACATGTGAATAAAGAAGACCTACTATTTTATGCTTCAAGCTTGCGATAGAGGCAACAACCAAAAGAAAACCTTGCTTGGCCCGGAGAGGAAAAATTTATTTGGAAAGCTCCTAGAAAACTAAAAATGATTATGTTTGTTTGTTTTACGAGACATCTGGTTTGTCTCTTCTACTGGGCAAACCTGCCCAGAGGGAAGGAGCACGAACAGGACTCGAGGTCCTATGCGAGGTGCTCCACCCTACCCTATCCAGACCAGAAAGACCAGACCAAAACACCGGGAACTACATGCCCTACTCTTTACGACAAGTGTGCGGGTTCTTTTACGTCCCACAGGATTATGAACATTGAAGGGTTGTGAGACGGGACCTCCGGCTTATCGTCCTTATCCGAGAAGACTAGAGAGTCTAACCATTTGCAGATGTAATTACAAAGGCAGCACTTTCTCCTCAGTTATTTAAAGACCCTGAGTGTTGGTCCGGCCGGAGTTAAACTCACGACTTTCCGCGTGACAGCCCGGTGCTCATCCAACTGAGCCACCGGTGCGCGGTATGTGTCTTTTGGAAAAAAAGAGTATATAGATAATTAGAACGTTTTCTTACTTGTCGCAAATTTCACTGGCAAGGCATAGATTTCCCACACTGTAAATTCAAAATCTCCCGCTTGAAAGATCCATAGGATAAGCCAGTTGGGTTTTTTTTCCAAAAGACACATTCGCGTATACGTATCGGGATGAAAAGAAGCATATTACTTTTTCCTTCTTTTGTCCTTTTGATTTTGCATTCGAGGTCTTACCATTATTATTCACATATGCGCGTATGTGTGTTTTGAAACTCCGAATTGGCTTATACCAACAAGGATGGATAAGACCTAGAATGATTTTTTAGAGACCTCCAGCAAGCCCAAATCGTTTATACCGTTGGCTTCCATGAAAAAAGAGGAGGTGGAAAGCCCCAATCGCGAAATTTGGCATTTTCGTTAGATATTAGCACAAGATCTCGCCATTTTTTCGTTCCAAGAAATGATATCTCAAGCTTAAATTAACATGGAGAAAGATCCACTGACCAAACAGATTCTGTAGCTCTACACTTACTATCGCCTTCATGAATGACTGTGTTTCCTCTGAAAGATGTGACGGTGGACACTTAGTGAGCTCAAATGGTTTTAAGACCTCTTTCATTCGCTTTCGTTTGTTTTCGGGGTTTCTTTCGGGTAACACAAGGGCGTACTTCTTTGGCTGCTTCACAAATCTGTTCAATCAACCAACATACACGTTAAAGTAGTGTCACGGTAGTAATATAGCTAAGATCCATATTTTCCATCTTAATCAATGGGTTTTGTAAGACGTAGCCTCGAAACCGGCTTATGAATTCAAAAGTAAAAGGAGCTAAGTAAAACTAGATGAATTCTAAGGTCAAACTTAGGTCTTCCTGGATGTCAGTCCTGAGCTGAAATTAAACCTAAGTTGCTTTTCTTTTATTAAAAAATGCTTCCTAACTGCCAAAATACAAAACTCTCTACTTTTACGTCTTTAAAACTGTAATTTATTGATTTTCTTGGGCTGTTGATCGATATGAATTTTCTTTAAATGGAAATAAATGAACGAATTAATCACATTCCCACATTGACTTACTTATCCTTAAGTATCCACTCATTGCCTGTTTTACTCTTAAATATCTTCTTGAACTCAGCTGTGGCAAGGTTTGGATCATTGTAAGGCGTCCTTTGATGCTGGCCTCTGTCTCCAATTCTTCCCCAGCGATTGAATAACACCCAGAGATCTTTTCCTTTCTGGTGAACAATCTACAGTGCAACAAAAGAATACCCCGATCCACAATCGCTTTGTATATACTTATTCGATGTTACCAAAAAATGTTGATATGATATGAGCAGCAAAATAAGTATTGCAAATCAAATATTGCAAGAAATTCAACTGCAGGAGGCAACTGGTTGGCTACAAACAAGCGTGCTACAATTGATTTCGGGATTGGGAATTGGGGACCACCGATGACAAATCCAGCCAGTGGTGAAAGCGGGATTTGAACCAGGCACAACCAGCAGAGCCCCAACCACTGGACCACACTACTTCCCTCCTCACTGTTATAGATTTGAATAAGAAGAAGAGACCACGCCCACCTCAAATCCAAAAGGGGGTTCAGTTCGCTATCTGAGCATGAAATTAGAAAGCGTATTACACGCGCTAATAAGACGCGTGTGAAACAAGCTTATTCCAAAGGATTGACAACTATAAAAAACTGCTCATTGCCAAACTCCTCTTACCTGCATCTTGTAAAAGTTGTTTAATCCAAACATGCCATATTTCACATCAACTTTAGACATAAGGATGTCATACGGCACATCATTTGAAGGATCCACATAGACCTCTCTGCAATGAAAACCAAAAGCAGACTTTATTACGTCAACGAAAATACTTGACCTTTTACCTTCTCTTATTCGCTCAAGTACAAAGTTCTCTGATAAACGTCCCCCACAAAGACGACGATTCTTTTACCGTAGCTATAAAATGGCATCCGAGACTGATTCAGAAAACAATGAACACGACTTAAGATATTTAACAAAAACAATGGACCCTAACTCTGAGAACAACATTTAAGAAATAGAGGACGTTTTCCGTGTTTCCATAGCCTCATCTAAACACGAGAGGGAGTTGGGAGATTTCGAGACAGTTATGCAAACCCGAGACGCAGTCGAGGGTTTGCGTAACTGTAGAGAATTCTCCCAACTTCCCCGAGTTCCTTCTCGTCAAGGAACTGTTAACATACCACAATACCAATAAAGTGACAATGAATGTTTATGTTCAGTTTGCGCGATATTTGCACTTTCTACGCGTTCTTACCCTCCGCCCTCCATTTGAAAGGCTGAATCAACCGTGACTTTTACATCGCGATCAACATTTTCTTCCTGTTCTCTTGCCTCTTGTAAGATTTTTTCTGAATCTGCTTTTGGATATGTTTCAAGGCCTTCCCAATAACCAGCATCAATAGAAGAGAAAATGAAACCAGAATCAAATTCCATTGGCTCCTCTGTATCCTGTAACAAAAGCAATAAAGGATATATAGGTGACATTCGAAAGTGGAAAATGAGTTTAGTCTCAACATCTCTTTATTACGAACTTACAATGCTTATAAAATCAGTCTGATTAGTAGACACCACTTTTATGTCCGATAGTCAGTTACAGCTCTTAAATCGACCTAAGAAAAGTTATGATGCCATTTCTCGGATTAATGAACATCGGCCTTTCTTTCAAAATGAGTTTAAGTGCAAATTTTTTTGACGATATAGAATTCTATTTTACTTGGTTTTTGTGTTTTGAAGGTAACATGTAGGTGGCTGCATTACGCATTTACACTTGTCTAACACATGATCGTTGTGGTCAGAGTTATTGGATGGCACGGATTAATGCAGACCACTCCACTGGGAACTCCGTGCCCTACTTTTTGCGAACAGTTTTTGGGTTCTTTAACGTGTTAAAGTGTTTTCACGAACGATGGGTTTTGAGTTGGTTTGTCGTCCTAATCTGAATTGAAATTGGAATCCGTCGAATTGAAATTTGTTTGTTTACCCACGGAACACCTTAAGAGCACTCAGGAGCTCGTTCAATATGTGTCCGTGCATTCCGGATCGAATTGGAATTTGGCAGTGTTGGTTTTTGAGGAGAGGGGAAAACAGGAGTACCCGGAGAAAAACCTCTCGGAGCAAGGAGAGAACCAACAACAAACTCATCCCACGTATGACGCTGGGTCCGGGAAAAGGACCCGGGCCACATTGGTGGGAGGCGAGTGCTCTCACCACTGTCTAATTAGCTGTTTTCCATGTTTGGCCGCGCGGACATACAAAATTTCTCTTCGAGTGATGAAAATATTTCACAAGTAAGCGACGCGAAGGAGTGAAGTATTTTTCGACACGAGAAGAAAAATTTCGAATCTCCAAGAGGACATGTAATATTCTATTCATTATACACCAATGAAATATTAAATCACTTCACGAAAGGCATCGGAAGGCGCGATTTTTATACGTAACAATAGCAACAGTGATCTTTTCACGTGTGAAGATAACATGTTATTTTCACGTGTGAAGATCTCATGTTTTCGCGCGAAAGCTCACTTGGAATTTCATTGGTGTTTATATAATAAAGCGATTTATGCTCACTTATTTTAAGACCCTGAGTGCTGCTCCGGCCGGGGAATCGAAAGCACACTTGCGCCTTATCCAATTAGACCATCCAGGCCTAACTGAAAGCTAACTTTCATGAGAGAGCCACGTGGACTAGTTTTGAAAAGAAAGCAAGGATGAGAATGGTCCCGTTCGTGCATAATGCCTATGATACTCTTAAGTGACAATATACACACTCACTTCATTTGCATCAGCGTCCTCTAAAAGCGCCAACAAAGCCTTTGCCATGACTCCCGATCCTTGCTGCCTGGCATAAAATAGCGGTGTGTGACCATCTGAATCTCGGAGTGTCAATGGAGCTTCAAAGCCAGCCAAAAAGTTCAACAACGTGACATTCTCAGCGGAACCATACTAATGTCCAAAAAAAAAAAAGAGGATTACGTCCATGGTTCTGGGAATGGACAAATTTGTTCCTTTCCAAAATATCTGCTGTGGAATACGATGCGACCGCTGCTAACATGACAACATTGCCATAAAAATCAAGCAAAACGGACGCAACATTTTTGGGTGTTCAAAACCAAACATGTCCGTTTGCAAACCCCGTTGCAAGATGGCAGCCGAATTTTGTAAGTTCACGAAGTCTTATGGGTCGTATCCTTCCCATAACACACTGCACGTCCTAACATTGTTAGGAGTCTGCACACCACTTCCAACATCATCCAACATTTGCCGAACCAACAACACCCATAAATGTTCGGAGTTGTTGTGTCCGTTTGCAAGGAGCTTAACAAACACATGTAGGTGCTAATTTAAAAATAAAATAGTAGATTCCCGAAAAGCTCCATTTTTGATGGCTTTCAGGGCTGCTGCCTAAGAAATTTTCCGGGAGCCCTTTGGGCTTCCAACATTAAAAATTAGTAGCCCGAGTCATTTTTTCAAGAGCCCAGGATTAATTAAATCCAACTGGGATCAAATTTACATGAAGGTGAGGATGAATCAAGTAAGGCACCCCAGGCAAGCGAGCGACCGTTAGGCAGCAGTCTTGGCTTTCATCGCCCACAGTTATCATCCCAGGTTCTCCGAATTATGCGTTTTCTGAATGTGACCGGAAGTAAAAATTCACGCTTTGGAATGACGAAAACACTATGACAAGAAACTGGGTTGGATATAAGAAAGTATAAGAAGTGAAAAGCCTTCGAGACCAGGATAAGAGCCGATAATAGCACCTCTTACCTCTCTATTTTTGACACAGTAGTGTATCACAGATTTCCCATCAATGTCTTGTAATGTAAGATCGACTTCAGTGGTTTCCTTCGCTGACCAAACCGTTCTGTCATCAGTAGCAAATATCAACACCTTGACCATGTCCATCAAATTATGACGAACAGCTGCCATTATGGGAGTGCAACCATCGCGCTAAGGTTAAGAACAAACAGAAAGAAAATGAACAGTTCAAAAGGAACAACAAACGACACAACATACATACTCTTATTTTATTCATCAAGCCGTTCACGGGAATACAAGAGCCCAACAGATTGACCTGCTCCCAACTGAGTGGCTTCATAGGTAAGTTAGTAGAGCATTGCACCTGCTTCGCAGAGGTCATGGGTTCGAACTCAAAATATGGAGATCACTTTTCTCTTGGATAAATTTCATTGAAGGACACGCTGTGCCTTAAAAGGTCGAACTTTCACAATCAGAGAGCTTTATAATACAACACCAGTCCACATCACCGGGATCTAAGTACTAAAATCTCTCAGAAATATTCGGTGTATTTATGGAACAAGTGATGCGAAAGGGGGCTTAC
>NC_090870.1:36820442-36837942 GCF_036669935.1 Montipora foliosa | reverse complement strand
TTTCACGAGGGGATTGACTTAATTTTTTTATGAGAAACTCCTTAAAGTGGGCTTTTTCGGCGGGTCTAATTTGAAGGTCGCACGTCGCAGGTCATTGTTTCACCAATATAGAAAGTATCCTAAACATTCATAAAAGCTAACCTCAGGCCTAAAAACTTTTGTTTAGGCCTAATTAGGCCTAAGGTTAGCTTTTAAGAATGTTTAGGATACTTTCTGTATTGGTGAAACAATGACCTGCAACCCGCGACCTGCGACCTGCAAATTACACGCGCCGGGGTTTTTTAATTCAGTTGACCGATCAAAAGCAATGGTGATTGGCTTAAAAATCTTGCACCACATTCATAGTCAATCAAATGAATACAAAATTTAAATCAATCTTAACCTGCTTGAGCGGGTTTCCCGCGCTTAATTCTGGATACATATATTTGCTTTGCGCTACAATTGCCTGTGTCTGTTTTGGAATGGCTATGTTTTGGGGTGCTTTCCATTTACACAAAATTTCTGTAAATTTCAGTTCGGAGCAAAACGGACAATACCTTCGTTAGGGTTGTTTGGAAAAACAAAAGCTAAGGATTCGATCCCAGCTTAGGCGTCCGGCTGGTTTTACGGCTACCTCGATGGGTCGTTTTTAAACCACAAGTGCCTTTTCTTTAAGGTACTGAAATATTTCCGGAGGCTGGGACTGCTACCTCTCTGCACAACTTCTCCAGCGTACTTCTGATCAGTGTGATTTGTGGTTCCGCAGCGAATATGCTAATATGTTATCATGACAATCATAACCATTTAAGCATCCCCCATCCTCATCCGTAAAAAATTCATCCACAACCACTCGACACCCATCTCAATGTCAGACCGGATTCACGACGTAAAAAACACGCAACCAAACAGAACCAAACCTATCCCAATCTTGGTTTTGTTGTTCAAATGACAACCGCAAAAGCGTCTGCCATTATAATCACTGTCTTCCTAATGTCAAAAGGATAAATGGCTGTAAAAAACTGCATTACAATGAAATACTCTTACTCCTTTTCATATCTTTTCCAGTCATCTGGTGTGAGAGGCTTAATGACCAGACAAGACGCTGGAGCATTACTCTGCATAAACATCATAGCGCAACTAGAATGAAAAAACAGGAACGACGTAAAAAAGCCACTTTAGCAGGAAAAACTAATCGCTTCTCGATAGAAACCACTACAAAACTGCAAGCAACAAGTATGAATGTCAACACAGTTGTTTAAAAAAAACAAGATGATTGGTAAAAGAAGACATCGCCAGGATTGTTCAAATCTGATTTCGTTCATTGAAAAGCTGGAAGACAGTCAAGTGAGATCCAGCTAATGACTTTTCATCCTGCAGTATGTAGCCTTTTCTTAACTTTCCTGGGCGAAACTACCGGTCTGATGCACGGAAAATACATCCAGTTCAGTTCAAAGCGTTGAATGGTCTTATGGAGTAAGATATCGCTATTATCAGCACGCGGGTGCTGGCCGGTGAGGTGATTTTGTATCCTTGCCCTGACCTGTCCGTCTTCTATGAGGGCCACCATAACCACTTGACACCCATCTCAATGTCCTTCCCAATGTCCATCTCAATGGCCTAGATATGATCACTCGGAGGGTCTGTCCCGTTTTGAAAAGAAAATCTCTTTCAGGGTAGAGTGCGGAGTAGCCAAAATAGAGAGTAAAGTAACCTCCTCCTTACACCGGAGGGTTATCTGTTTGCAAGCATAGCCACCCTGACCACATTTATAACAAAAACAAAGTCAAAGGAAAAGCTATAAAAGCATTACAATGCGCATGGAATTGACTTACCCATCGTGCCCCTCACGCACAGCCAGTGAAAGTGGAGTGTTACCATCATTATCTTTGATTTCAAGAGATGCTCCTTTCTGTAAAGACAAAGAGAGAATGAGATACGAAATAACATATTCAGCAACGTTTTAAGCATTTACCTTTCTCCTGGAAACAACATTCAGGCCAAAAAGAATGACGTGAACATATCCCTACATGTCTATGATAATGTTGTGTCTTCAACTCAAAACTATTGTGGACTAGATTTTTACACCATTCTGACTCTTTCTGATTCTTGGTCATCCTTCTTATACGACGGCTTCAATATTTTTAAGCTACTGCATGGTTGCACAATGACAGATATTGCGTTAAGTCGTCCATAACTTTCTTCAGTTGTTGTTGTCCTTTCGTTTGAACTCGGGTTTGAAGCCACGAGAAGGATTATTGCCGGATCTTCTTCACAAAAGGAATCACGAAATTAAATTATTGATTAGGAAATGAAGAGCGCTACTGTTTTTCTTTTCTTTTTTTACCTGAATAAGATTCAAGGCACAAATAGTGGCTCCTCTCAGAGCTGCTCTGTGCAGAGGTGTCTGTCCAAACTTGTCCTTGCGGTTCAGTTCGGCTTTGATATCCTTACCCTGTTCAGACATTGCCTCACACAGCAGACCAGCCACAGATATTGGGTCGGTCATGGTATACTCTGTGTGTCTTTCAGACGAAAAAAAAAAGAAGCACAGAGATAAGTTAAGTTTCCCAGTGATAGCGCTTCCACACTAGGTCCACAGTTACTGCAAAGAGATGGAAAACAAAGTGATTTTTCCTTTGCAAATCTACTAATTCTGCAGAAGCTTACACCGCGGAGACTATAGACTGCAAAACAGTCGTTTTCTTCCATTTTCGGAAGGCGCGAAGCGCCGTAAGCGTGATCCTCGCGTGTGAAGCGCGCAAGCCTTACATTCTCCCTCGCCGTTTCTACACTCGCTCCAGACCTTTCGTTTGAATATTATTTTACCGTGTCGCTTGCGTTCGCCAAAAATACGACTGTTTTGCAGTCTACGGAAACTAGGAACACTGTATTGCGGTCAATAACTAACCGTGAAAAGTAAATGTGGACAAATCAATAAGTGGTAAGTGAATACACATTGTTCCCTTAACAAGACTCCATTAAGATGAGTTTGGGGGTAATTCGGAATAGGAAGAAAAAAATAATCTCTTGCACTCATCATAAAGAAGCGTTAAGAGCGTTTGGCAATGCTCACTGCATTCTTTTCCAGTCCTTTTCAAAACGGAAAATCTTGAAGTTAGAACCATTCTTGTTTCAACATGACGCGAGAAAAGATAACCCGATCTACATAGGGCTCACCTTCCGCGCATCTTGACGAAGGCATAATAAAGAGGAATCCTATTGTGCAAATCAAGAGCAGTGGTGTTTGCTTCATATTTGATCAAGAGATCCTCCACTTCAGTCAATGTTTCAAAATCCCCGGTGGTAGAATTAACAGCGTAATGCAGTGGCGTGCGCTTTTTGCTATTTGAAGTGTTCACATCTGCACCGGCTTCAAGTAATGATTTGCAAAGTTTCAGAGGGGTAGAGTTACTGTCTACAAACAATAAAATATCATGAGGGTAGTATATCGGAAATGATTCATGTAATGTCACTGATACATCAAAAGTAATTCATCTAGGCTAGTGTCGAGATCGACATAAAACAAATGGTTTCGGTGTAAGAACCTACGAAACCGGCAGGGTAACTAAAACAATGAATGGGTGGTGTTTTGTAAATAAATACTAGTGAGCAGCAGCAACAAATCTTGTCAATTTGCTTCTATTTCTCCGGCCGGTTTTGTCTGATTACGCAGACTTCATCAGGGATAGATGGTTAAAAGGAGCATATTTTATACCTTATTTACAAAGTACAAAATCACGTTCCTGCAAGTGTGTGAACAGCGAAAAACACCTACACATCAATACGTGCAGGATATGACTAAAATCCTGCATGACGCTGACGATTGTAATTTTGGGGCTCACGGATTTATCCCCAAAAAAAAGCCAAGAAAGACGGCCAAGTTCTAACAAGGAAGTAAACCCTGATAAGCTCAGCTGTTAAACTCCCTTTAATGCAATTTGAGTATCATATATCCAGATCTTTCATTTTTGAAAGGGGATGGGGTGGAAGCTGTAGAACTCCATTGAATACACCGGTCTCCTAAGGCCCGTTCGAATGCAATCAAAGCAATCAATCAGGTCGAGCTCTTTCCATCTATCTCTGTCGTCCATTAAGTTTGCGAGATCTTCATAGGTGCACGCTGTATCAGCAATCAGTTGGTCAACGTCTGTTTTTCTTGGTCTTCCACGACTGCGTTTACCATGAGACGGTTCCCAAAGTAACACCTCTGAGGACAGTTCATTTTTGCTACGCCAGCAATGTCCAGCAAAGCGTAGTCTTTGTTGGCGAATCGTTCGAATGCAAATGAGCGAAAACAGTAGATTTTTCTCATTTGCATTAGAGTCGGCACATGTGAAATGCGACGTTTAAAATGGGCCTTGGATGTCTTCACATCCTCCACTGCAGAATGCCAATACCTATGGAGTGACTTACCACTAGGGTTGCAGACTGCCCATGACAAAGCTGTGCGACCTGCACTGTCAGCAATATTGGGATCCGCATTTGCTCTTAACAGGTCATCTAAGGTAAGAGGTCGGACACTTGAAGGCCTACAAGACAAAAAGGAAAAGAGAAAGGACAAAAACAGTTTGATTTTAAAGAGACGTGATCCAAGACGTAACATAGCAGACGCAGCTGAGTAAAATGTCGATATCAGTTGGAAATATGCAAGGTATTGGTGTCCTTAACAGATCAAAGCTATTATTATTGGGTTGCCAAACCCAGTCGGAATCGGCGTTTCATTTCTCCATATTTTTATTTTTATTTTCCGTGTCGTGAAAAGTCTTCCCTATCCCTCCCCTGCTAAGTAGTGTCTTTGTGCGTAGAGTCTTCTGGGTGTATGTTTGGTCGATTTCAGGGGGTAGTAGAAATGGGTAGATTTTATCCGATGGACACAGTAGAATATTTAACTTAACCTGACATGGCATCGAAAGTCATTGTAACGTGAATGGCGTTTTAGTGGATCTTTAAACAAAATATACCCTTATAGAGCTCAATAATGGAAAGTCAATTGGATAAACAAGACAGGCGGTGAAAAATAAATATCTGGAATCTTCAAAGCGACAAGTTATGGTCTTCGACAACAACTGCATCTTTCGCCGTCGGATATCACAAATGTCTAATCTCTAATGTTATTTGGCTAATCGTGATGTTATGTACAAGAATGAAACCAAACGGCAAATTCTGTATGGGTTAAAAAAAAACTCGAACGCCTTGAATGCATCACATTGTTTACTGAAGTCGCATCTCAGTTGTCTGGCAATTTACATTTATTTCGTACTCACCTCTGCACAGTCTTCAGGTAAAAAAAAATGGAATTGTGACAGTGAAGAATTATTTGAAAAAAGCTTGTTGCTTCTTTTGTGCTTCATTCATTATTCACGAATTCGGACTGAAATTTCCGCTGGAAACTAATTCTTGCGGTTTTTACTGGGTTGCCAAACCCAGTCGGAATCTTGGTTTCATTTCGTGGGTTTTTTTGTTATTTTCCGTGTCGGGAAAAGTCTTGCCTGTCACTCCCCTGCTAAGTGGTGTCTTTGTGCATAGAGTCTTCTGTGCGTATTTTGTTAGGTTTGAGGGGGCTGGGGTAATGCGTAGCTTGCTCTGCACAATTAACCTGTAACGGCGTCGAAAGTCATTGTAACGCGAATGGCCTTTTAGTACATCTTTAAAGAAAATATACCCACATGGAGCTCAAGAATGGAACGTCAAGACAGGTGGTGTAACATAAAGATCTGGAATCTTAAAAAAGCGACGAGTAATGGAATTCGACAGCGTGAATCTTTCGCCCGTCGAGCCGAAATCAAAATATGCTGTACTTCTAATATTTCGCCAAGGTGGTGTTACGTACAACACTGAAACCAAATGGAAATTTCTCTGGTAACTTACAGGTTCAACAAAGACAGAGAAGGAATCGAACACCACAAGTAGATCTGTGATCTCTGTTGTGTGTCTCACAGTGTTTACTTAAGTCGCATCTATTTAAAGTTTGCCTGTTTGTCTGGCAAGTAACATTCATTTTGTACTCAACTCTGCAAAGGTTAAAAAAAATTGGAAATGTGACAGTGAAAAATTACTTGAATGAAAGCTTGTTGTCTCTTTTGAGCTTATGTACGGTCAAGGTTCTTTCGAAAAGGGTTTGATGTGAACTGTCAGAAATTTATTGTGTGTTTTCATGTCGTAAATTTTGTTACCGATGGCAAAATATTTTATTCTCGATCGACCGTCCTGAAACTTTCTTCTGCTCTTCTTAAAAACTGTGTATCCATATTTATTTACTTTTACATCAATAATTGTTTTACATAAAGCAGGCTAACAAAATCTGTATCTTGCTTGGTTCGCATTTGATAGCATTAAAATATAATTTTCGGTCCTATGCTTTGACACAGATACTTCACTGTTTGGCGAGTAAACATGCCGCGGTAACTTCATCAAGGCGCCCGCTGAATTCCGGAGATGTCACTTTCGATTTTGCGATTTATTTGTGCAGCCAAAACATACAATAACAAAATTGAACGTTGCAAAAATCCCCCAAAATGTTTGTCGCTGATCCTAACTGTTTATATTCTATATTCACGGTTCAAAATAAATGTTGTTTTCATGTCGTAAATATGTTATTCTCGAGCGATCGTCCTGGAAACTTCGTTCTGCTCTTTCTAAAAACTGTGTATCAATATTTATTTACTTTTGCATCAATATTTGTTTTTGCATAAAGCAAGCTAACAAAATCTGTACCTTGCTGAGTTCGCATTTGTTAGCGTTAATAGTATTTTCGGTCCGATGCTTCTGTTTTATGAGGGGTATATTATTTTGGTCTCCCATCCAAACACTAACCCCGCCGAACAGGGCTTAACTTCAGTGAACTTTGGTATTACAAAGCTGTCAGATGCTCAGAGGGCACGCTTAAACTTGTGATAAAAAGAAGTTTTATCAACATGTCAGCCCAGAAGCCAATGTTTCTCACTTCCCATTTATTTTCTTCAATCTTTCTGGGTTCAGTACTTTGCTAGTAACCGCATGTCTTCTCAGACTATTTACCCAAGACTTCTACCATGGCACTACAATGATAGACAATACCAAAACAATATCGTGCACTGTTAGAGCTACATATTACGCAAGGACAGATCTGTTTTGTCGTACGAACGTGTTAGGACCTGTGAGCCAAAGGGCCTCGTCTGGTATGACTTCTTAATGACCCCCCAACTTGAAAAACATTGTCTGGAACGGTGCACGTACCACAGGCAACCCAGTGTACCCTCACGGAGGGTCAAGTCTTTTCAAGCAGCAAGACTACTTTCAACTTCTATTACTTTTTGGTAAAAAAACCCCTCAATCATCGAGAACGTGGAAAACGTGGCATCCTGGAGGCCTCAGAAAACGGTTGACGTGACCTTTTGATTGACTGCTTTGAGTTCGATTCTTATGCCTCAGAGACTGGAAAAGTATTGTCTTTACCTTTTATCGCCGTTTTGTTTGTAGGAATCTCCAATTGCTTTTTCTCGATGCAAATATCAAAATAAACGATCTTTTTGACCCCACTGTATGTAGATGAAAAGCCATTTACAGTTATATTAACGGGAGTAAAGTTTTACGGTTTTTAATTTTGCTGGTGTTTTTTTCTGCTGGAAATTATTTTTGCGGATCCAGTACATCCGCAAAATCCGCAAAAATAAACTACGTGAAATAAAAGTGCTACACCGTAACTCCCGGCTTTTGCGGTACCATTTGGTGCAAATGTAAACCAAAAAAAACTTGACCTGTCATCAGATTAGACTGAAAAGAAGAGAAATAATAAAGTGGAAACAACATGTTCAGTCCTTCCTTAGTGTGTGGCATAAACGTTTGCTAAGTGCAACTCTAGACATGCATGATATGCAGGAAAACGTCCGTCAGAGTAATTTGCAGTTAGCTTTTTTGCAGACTATTTCACTTAAAGCATCTGACGTGTTCCAAATACTAGTAACTTAGTCTTATCGGGATTTATTAAAAGACTGTTTGAACGACATCAGGCAGCGATATTTTTTAGGTCTTCTGAAAGCTGGGCCATAGCGGTATTAGAAATTAGCGGTATTAAGAAATGATAAATAAAGTTTTGAATCGTCCACATACGATCGAGGCGATTTGTCATAATTTTGAAAAACGTCGGGTCGACCTTTTTCAAGGTTACCCAAATGTAATCCGTTTCAATCTTGTACATTTATGTCCACCCATGCTCCTCTTTCCTTTTGCAGTGTTTCTTTTATGGTGTTCAACAGTTTTAAGTGGTTCTTGAAATTTTTTATTCGACTTTTTGGGCATTTTGGAAAAAAAAAAAGGAAAGGAAAGCAACTTATTAAGTGTCTAGTCGTTCTAGCGCTGGAGCACTAATTGGGGACACGCAAATCAAGGCCGGTAAATGTTCAGGAGATCGTAAAACCGGAGTACCCGGAGAAAAACCTCTCGGTGCAGAGCAGAAAACCAACAAACTCAACCCACATATGACGACGAGTCTGGGAATCGAACTCGAGCCACATTGGTGGGAGGTGAGTGCTCCCATCACTGCGCCATCCCTGCACCCCAAATCATGGAATTATATCATTTTGAGTGGCATAGCCACTTTAAAGAAGAAACGAATGAGTTTCACTCAAGAGCGTGTTTTGTTATCTTTGAACTGAATTTCTTACCAAAGCTCAGAGACCTCAAAACGGGACACGACATTACAAAATAATTCAACATGTGAGCCAAAGGGCCATTGCTGGCATGACGTCTGGGTGACCCCTCAAATGGTCTACATCACCCCCTCCCCTCCCCCCCCCCGCCCCCCCACTTAAAAAAATTACTGGAACTCTGTAGTTCAATACCACCCAACTCAGTGCCTTTTGTTTTTGTGTAACACATATTAAAGGCAACCCAGCTTACGCTCAAGGAGCGTCTAGTTGACCTAGGTCTAACCATGAACAATATAATATGATTGGCTATTCAAACCTCGAGGCCAATATCAGTGGAGTCGCTAGTCCATCATCTTTACTATTCAGGGAATGAACATTTACTTCAGCTCCGAGATCAATCTAAAATAGAAAACATGTCCAAATGACACTGTCCCTACAGTGTAGCCTACGAACGCAAACGTATTTCCGGCCGTCGTGGAGAGAAACGACGTCCGGAAATTCGGCTCATCTTCGGTGCAAAAACCTGTGAAACTCAGGGATGATGTAACACAATGAAAACAAAAGAGCAAAAAGACATCAAACAATAACCTAAAAAAGAAAACGTTTCACAGGTTTTTACACCGAGGGAAACCCGGAAATTTGTCTGCGTTCGCTGGCTAGCAGTGACCCTGCAAACAGTGAGACACGGAAAAAAGTTTAAAATCGACTAAAAGTTTACATTAAACCACAGACACTTCATTGAGACTATCACCTACGAACAATCCATGCTACAGATGTCTATAGAAAACATGAAGAAATACTCAAGGGTGTTACGTCGTCCAAGCCGTTTAAAACTTCCTTTTTACCTGGGCTACATCATGGTATTTTGCAGTGATATAATAAGTATCATAATTTACCCTCGGATTTTTAGAGTAGCTACTAGCTAATATCTCCAGGAATTGGACAGAACAACTTTAAGAATCCCAACTGGCCGGAGGCAAACCAGTTGGCTATTTACAAGTGCAGACAGGAAATTAAACCAGGGACTACCTGGAACAAATTACTGGAAAAAACTAATTTGCATAACCATAATCGGCCTGTTGGCATTACGAGGGAATAATGCCCTAGCGTTTAGCTGCTCTTAGCCAATCACAGCGCGCGTTATATCGGCCAGAAACACTTGCCATATAATAATTGTTCTTTAATGAACGACTTCATACTGCTCTAGAAATTGGTGAAATCTACGAAATAAAAACAAGCAAGAGAGTATGGATGTAAGAGAGGTTATCTCTCATATTGGCCCTATTCCCATCGTAATCCCTCTTAAGTTATTTTTAGATCTCCTGCGAGATCCGGCATTCCCACGAGGGTTAACTGATAGCCAATCATATGCCCCCATTTTTACCAATGTTGACAGCTGAGCGAATTCCCACGTAATGATTGGTAAAAATGGGGAAATATGATTGGCTATCAGTTAACTCTTTTGGGAATACCAGATCTCGCAGGAGATCTAAAAATAACTTAAAAGGGATTACGATAGATATAGGGCCAATATGAGGGATTACCTCTCTTACCTTCATACTCTCTTGCTGGAGGCAAATTACACAATCCGATGAGGGTACAGTCTAATGAAGTATTTTTTCCCTTTTTTGAACCAACGTTTAAAGTTAAAAAGTTCTCGTACCTTTCTCGTATTATTTTTTTTTTTTGAAAACTAAAAAATATGGGTCGGACGGACGACGGCAAAAGAAGAAGCATTCTTTTGTTTTCAACTCTTTCCTCATTTACTCCAATTTATGGAAATCTAACAACACAATATTTCAATCTCTCGTTCCGTGGACCTTACCAGCAATTTAGCGGCTTTGGTGTTTCCCCACTTAACGGCCAAATGCAATGGTGTGCGACCGTGACTGTCAAAGGAGTTGACAACAGACTTGAATCCTTTCACATACTGAAGAATAAGCTCCAAAAATGGATAAATATTCCACTTGTCGTAAACAAGGAAGTGAAGGCATGTGAAAAGTCCTGAGGAAAAATGAAACTGAGAGCAATCAACCTGACGCCCTTATTTAAATGAAGTGGACATATTTTATCATCAAAGCGATACAGTGCGCAAGAAGCTATTGACTCTGCTTCCCTTCTTGCATCCAATGTCATCCTTCAGAGGGACATTTTGGCCTTCGTCGTTCTCTCAATTACCGCCTTAGTCTGCATCACAGGAATTGTGTTCCGATCTAAAACGGAGCTAAGTGAAATGTTAGAGATTTAACGGCTAATTCGTGGAGTCAGTTTTACCAACCTGTCATTCCATAATCATCTATTGACTCTGTTGTCTCTGCGGCAAGAAAAAAAAAGAAAATCAAACTCCGTGCGCAACTTAATTAGGCTAAAACAGAAAAATTCACAGACCCTTTCCTCGCTATTCTATGATGAGAGCATTGGTAAAGTCTCTTTCAAGGAAAAAAGTAAGCGAGGTGTCTGATGACATGATTACACGGAAAAAAATCGAAAGTTAGTCGCGTGAAGATTGAGTCATTTGGCCAGTTGGAAACCATCCTTGAAAAACTAGAAAGGTAAAGAAAATGACAGGAAAAATGCAATCAGGTAGACAAGTCGATATGAGACGAATGACACCTTTGTAATTTTCTCATTTTAAATATTGATGACCACAGGGGAAAAACAAAGGGGAGATAGCTGTGAGCTCACCAACAACCGTTCTTCACTTTCCATAATAACTGGAACCATAGCTGGTGACAGGTACGAACTTTCCAAGATCATCGATGCCAAAATAATATTTAATGTCGTGGTTTTTGATGGAAAGTAGCCTGCAAGCTGGCTCTTCCGTTGAAAATGGCGCGTGGTCGAGATATAAGGGCTTGGTGACTAGTTTCGCCACGAAGCCCTTATATCTCGACCGCGGGGCTATTTTCAACAGGGAAGAGCCTGTTTGCAGGCTAGACAGAAAGCGAAGCATTACCTTGTGGAAGATGGTCTTCTCCGCTCTTGGAAATACCATCATCTTCGTCTTGATCAATCCACATCTTCTGTTTTTTGCGTATTAGGGAGATATCCACCCCCTTGCCTTTTTCTCGAGTCAAACGGAATGATGGAGGGCTTCTCAAACTCACCTAATTCAAATAGAGACCAAATGGAGTAATGTTTAGAACAGGATGGCCTGGTCAACAGAATAAGAAACCCTTAATTCAAGGGATGTCACGGCACGCTCCACGTAAAGATAGCAACTGCTATTGTCACATTTAAATCGTCGTGGTATTTAAGAATTATTTCGTAAGAGACGATTTAGGCCGGCGCTGTATTTTTTGTCCACCTTATCTTGACTCTTGATGACTTCCACTCAGGTTGAAACGTGAGTCAATGACGTAAAAACAAATCCCACTCGAACTACTCTCACTGGTGCAATCCGTCTTCATCAATTTTTCAAAGAAACGTACATTTAACCCTTTCTTGACTTTACCAACTCTGGCCTTCACACTACATCCAAACTTGTCAATCAGAGCCTGCGGATTAAGATCACGAACAAAATTAATAGAGAACAGTATGAGCCACTGTCCACCATCTCCGGTATATCGATCAAAGGCCAACGAGAAATTGAAATTGATCGCATTTAAGACGCTTTCTTACAGTCGAGTTCACATCCCTTTACCACCTACACTTTCTGTCTTGCCACTTATTTCCATGCCTTCTAATCATGGACATACGAAAGATAACTGCAGCAGCGTCACCTAGACAAATGGGAAAACTAAAAATTATAATTCACTATTTGGCGTGTTGGCAGTGAGCACAATGACGTCACACCTAGCACCCAAGCCTTAAAGATGGCGAACGCACATGTCCGCGCTTTGGAGACATGTTTTGCACACAAAACACCCCGGAGATGGCGGCCAAGGACGAAATATCAAAAGCTATGCTTAAAGCAATACTTTGTGCTCTGCTTTGAAGTAGATTTCAAATCACCCGTTTTCATCTTCCGTTTTCCTTCAACAGCTTCTTGGCTTGAAAGATTGTGATTCTCATAGCCAAGCTGTTTTTTTACCAGCAACTTACTCAACCGAATGGTCCGGATCGTCTTCAGTTGAAAGCACCTTGCGGTAAACATTATTCTGGTCATTACCTCTAACAGACACGTTTTGGCATTAGCATCACGTACTATGGATCAATTGCAGTGCTAAGAGATTCCAGAAATCTTTAGAATGAAATAGTCCTTCACAAGGAAAGATACAAATATGGATCACTGAATTGTACAAGCTAGGTTTCAAAAACTGCCCTTTACCTTGATGAAGCCTTTTACAAACTCATTGGTCTCCTGAAAAGGAAAGCAAGTTCAATTACCAGTACTGAACGGCATTTTCCGATGTCCTTTCACTCCCTCTACCGTCAAAAACCTTTATCTCGTTCAGTACCGCGTTCATGACCCATATTTAACCATTTAAATCAACATTTATTCCGGAGCATCCATATTAGCATAGCCAGCTTAAATGCAGCACTAATATATTACTAACTCAGACAAGATAGACAAGAAGTAGATCCTCATGAAAATAAAAATAAACTCCCCCAGCGCTTTTTCTCAATATTATAACCATTTCTTAAGATGGCATCTTGAATTCGCTAATGTCCTCAACTGGCCGTTTTCGCGGCAGGGCACTGTATGTACGAACACCACTAAATCCTACACTTCCTTGATACTAACACTAAGAAGAATGCGAGGAATGCTCAGCAAATCACAGCCTCTGGTGTTAAACTTGTGAATTTGTTACTCATGCTTAAATTCAGACAGAAGGTATAATGGCGCCCATACATAAATGTATTTGTAGCTTAATGTGTCTTTTCGTTTTTCCGGCGCTCTTGTTGGCTGGCCTAGCCAAATGTTGGTATGAACTCAGTTTAACCGCCTTGCCTTCAATAACACCGGCGGTATATCTATTCAACTTCTCCACATAAGTCTTGCTCCCAAGGCCACGGCTGTCTAACGGAAAACCTTAATCAACTTTTTATTGTGCTGAATCTATTCGTAAACTGGGATGCCTTTCGGTTTAGTGCTTTACGTGATTATTGGCCCGATTAACTGACCCAGGAACTGAAACTGGTAGGAATGGTTCTCGCAACCGTCGTCGTCGAAAATCTTAGGTCCGCAATCGACTTGTGTGCGGACGTGGCATAAAGTCACTTCGAACAAAAGCGAAACCACATTTGAAGACATCGCTTGGCACGTGAAAGCGCGATAATTCCTTTGACTTACCTCAACAGGTGGTGATAA
The DNA here is from genome assembly GCF_036669935.1 of Montipora foliosa. Classification (NCBI taxonomy): domain Eukaryota; kingdom Metazoa; phylum Cnidaria; class Anthozoa; order Scleractinia; family Acroporidae; genus Montipora; species Montipora foliosa. The sequence goes on along the minus strand of NC_090870.1, from coordinate 36,824,082 downwards.
GGCTATGGTCTCACAGGCTTGAAGGAAAGGGGTGAAGCCATTGTTATCCACTGAATTAGCCATTTGCGGTAGATTCTCAGGATCAATCTATCATTGGAATTAAAAAAATCAACATCTCTTGTTTAGCAACGGTTTGGAGGTACAGAGATTTTCTGATATGCACTTAACTAATAATAATTATAATTATAATTAATAATATTTACACAGAAAGCTACACTCACTCGAAAGTGGTTTTCTGGGAGATCTTGCATCCGATCGAATTGGAATTTAGAAATGTTGGTTTGTGATCGTAAAAACTAGGCAGCTTTTCGTCTACTCTAAGCTACGTAATGTATGACTATCTCGTTCTTTGTAATGAGTGACTTGGTACGTATCACTTATTTCAATAATTATGTCACATTCTCCGTGGAAGCATTTGCAGCAACATATGTCGGCTGGCAAGCAATTAATACTGCAGCTGCTAGGCCATGTGTAGTATCCTGGCATCATTTACTTGTTCTCAGCTTTGGAGCCGCTATGACTTTACAAGGTGTTGCTTAGGTGTAAGGTATTTGAGTCCGCGAAACATTTGCAACAGTAACAACTCATTTGATTAACTATACTAAGCCAATGACTCGGCACTGACCAGAAAGGAAGTTTCTATAATCCTTCAATGATTTCTACCTTTTTTAGAATAACCTTCATGAATATCCTCAAGTCTGCATTTCCAGTGCACTTGGAAGCTAACAGATGCAGAATGTTTCTGCCAGTCTTGTCAAGACCCAAGGAGGGATCTGCATCATGATCAAGAAGCATTGAGAACTGGTCCATGTTTCCCTATCAACAAAGAAGAAATGACATTTATAAGTTGACAATGCGAGAATTACCAGATCGAAACTCACAGTCGAGGTACATGTATGTTACGTGTGACCAGTATCTGCAAGACAGAGGAAAACACTTGCATTCCCGCGTATGGAACTTCTTTGATTTGATTGGAATCTTGACACTCAGTTTCCTTAAATTTTCGCTGTAAACTTACGAAGCGCGAAAAGAACTTAAACTAATAAAAAACGAACTTTAAGAGGTTTTTGTTTTCCAAGAAAAGAAAAGAAAAGTTGAAAATGGTGCAGATTTAAACCCTGTTGGAGCTAGAATTGTCCATTTGGCAACAATCCAACGGTTACCTTTGTCAGAGCAAGCATCAGGGGAGTGAGGCCATCCGCTCTCACACAATTAATCTCTGCTCCTCCACCGATCAACTTTTCCATCATTTCATTGCTTGCTCTCATGACAAGGGACTTTAAATGCTTCTTTTTCTGCTCCCTCAGTTCTTCCTGGTTTCCAGTCAAAACCTGGAATCACGATCAGACAGGCATTCTATTGTTATAACGAAAATCACCTAAGTACCTTATAGCCTCTGTGGCATGCTTGTTTCAATCCAACAAAGAGCACTAATTTAGCCTATTAGCGAGACATTTATAGTGAAGTGGACGACCAAGAGGTTTCCATCCAGAGAACCACCCGATAGTCAAAATTCTTTATCCACGCATGCTCAGCAAAAAAACAATTTTCAGCAAACGATAGAAATAAGTTGGAGGTATAAGTAATTTTGTGGCAATTTGGTGAGATGCAGCCGTTTACCCCAAACGAATGTCTAAATCTCTCAATAAATCCAGGAGAAAAATAAGACAATAAAGTGTTGATTTATTGTTTTGAGGGAAAGCGAAGGTCTGTGTAAAATCGTAGAATTGGAACTCGAGTGAAAGAGCGTTCATGGTTATGGCTTCTTCTACGAGTGGTGATACAAGCAACTAAAGCAAAAATAAAAGGGCCTTTTTAACTGAAACGTAACAGCAAAAACACAACTTGCACCCTGTTAACCAATAAACCCAGAAAGTTATATCTCTAACAGAAACATTGACAATAGTAGGTACCGCCATATCGTTCTAGCGATGCAATAAAGAACGCGGATTATTCAACGGTCTAAATAGGCCATTTCCGAGTTCATGTCTGCCTCCTCTTTAAAGCGAGTCTAAGTGCGAAGTTTTTGTGATGGTAATTAGTTCTACTTTACATATGAATGAAAACTAATTTTCATAACAAAAACTTCGCACTTAGACTCGCCTTGAAGAGGAGGTAGACATGATCTCGGAAATGGCCTATTGCTGCATGTGGACCTCCTTAAACCAAAACACTTACCACATGAGCATCGGGGTAGAGATTGGATAAATCTAGTTCATCTGCCTTCCCTGCTTGCACGTGCAACACCTGTGAGCCCTCGTTAGTTTTTCCTTCTGATCCCTTTGCTCCACATTCCAACAAGGTTTCAATCAGAGGAAAATTGTTCTTCAAACAAAACGTATTTTTGCAAGGCAAAAAAAGTACAGCACAGTAAGCCTGGACACCAAAATCGTTTTAGGGTGGTGAACAACAAGGAGAAATTAATATGTGTTTGACAATTACACCACACTTCACGTCAAATTTAGATTTGGCTTCATGCAGGGTGTCCCATAATTTAATTGAGGATAATATGAACTGCAGTGTATTTGAATGGGGAAACTTGCGGAAAAATCTTAATCCCTAAGAAAATGAGAAAAACGTGAATGTTGACCATGTCGTCTTTCTGGTTTTACCTCGACGGCTTTATTGCGCTTTTCTTTAACTTGTGGACTCTGACTTCAATTCCAATCAATCACTGTAGCGAGGCCAACCACCTTTGCGGAACGGATTGATGGGTTATATCCAGCTTTATGATTGGCTAATTTAGATCATTTTCGTCGGTTTCCGTTTTAAAATGATTCCGCGCCAGCTATTGCTGAAAACATGAATGGCTGCAGTAAAATACGAAACTGCATATTTATATAAAGCACAGTAACGTTTCAGACGTTAAGGACAGTGCCTACTATTGTTATTGCGCATTTCCTATGGCTGTTGCTTATTAATACAGGGATATTTTTGCGCGGTTCTAAACTATGCGGAGAAAGCAGAACTTAGCAGGTGCAACTTGGTATTCACAAATAAAATTGGGGGTAACCACGCATTTTTCTGAGATAATTAAGCTTCAATTTGGAAAAGAACACCCTACATTGCTTTGTATTTTAAAGCTGTTTACAAATATTGTTGATTAATTATCTCTCAAAAATGCGTGGTTAACCCCAATTTTCTTTTTTGGATTTCAATAACACTTGTTAAGATCTGCTTTTCCCGCATATTCAGTAAACTGCGAAAACATACTTTGAATTAGTAGGCACCGTCCTTAAATGCGTCTAGATACCAAAAACGTCTTGCACAAATGCCCCTTCTTTGATCTGTACCAATGCCTAGCTTAAATTCCCACTGCACGTTATAAATTATCGTTAGCCGTATAAAAAAAACGTTAACAGTAACACACTTGCAGAATGGCAATCATAATGGGGGTTTGTCCTTCTTTGTTCAAAGCATCAGGATTTGCTCCAGCTGATATAAAGAGATTCGCCAGTCGACAAGAAACATCAGCCAGGGGCATTCTGAGAGCGGGAGGTGGAGTCCAACAGAGTTCGGGATCCTGCCAAAAGAAGAAAAATCACAAATAAAGGAAACGAACCAAGGAACTTTCATGAAGGAACACGACAAAGATGTCATATCTAATGCCAAAGTGACGGCGAACAAGAAATTTCCCGAA
>NC_090870.1:36810442-36812942 GCF_036669935.1 Montipora foliosa | reverse complement strand
ATTTGATCAAATACTAAAATTACTTTCAACTTATAGTACACTCAACAGAATTACTAGATTCTGATTGGACGAGAGGAGTACAATTAATCCTAAATTGTACTCTCCAGGAGTACCAATTACTTTTCTTTCCGAAGTTGACACGAAGTTTTCCGATAACAGACTTCGGAAGGCGACCATAAAGCATCCGAAGACTTTCGCACTTTGCCTAACATTTCCGAAGTTGGCTCGAAGACGTCCGAAGATTTCCGAAGTTGACCCGAAGAATTCAGAAGGTGTCCGAGGTTCAACCGAAGCCTTTCGAAGATTTCCGACACTGGACCGAAGAGTTTCAAAGGTTTCTAAAGTAAACACGAACGGATCGGAGGAGATATATACAAAGCTCACCGTTACTGCGTTCTGATTGGCTGATCGTAATTTTGTTGAGTATACTATAAATAAAAAATCGGGCGACCTTCTCGTACAATTCATGATTAATAGGTTCTCGTGATTTTGAAAGTTCTCAAATTGCACTCGCCTAAAGGCTTGTGCAATTTTGAGAACTTTCAAAACCACTCGTACTTATTCATCACGAATGTACTCGAGGTCGTGCGATTTCCTATACGAATTTGACAAAAGGCATCGTGATTAAAAATGAGTACAGAGTCCTACAGCTCTGTTAAGAAGATCACCTTGCCAGTAAAACTTTAAGAGGCCCAGGTCCTTCACAGGCTGCTGCGTAATGCATCGGTTTAAAGCCGTCCTTGTCTGCAATGCTATGTTCTGGCACAGAGTTTAACAAAGCCCTCAAGTAATCACCGTTTGGGTTGATGCTAGCAGCATGAATGGGTAGGATCTGAATAAGCAATCAAGAGTTAAAATATGAATAAAAATGGCTGTGGACGGAAATGGACGTATAAGGGGAACTGTCAACACACGCGCAAAAGAGCACCTATCACCTCTTGGAGATAGAAATTGCTTACAGGTTATGACACACTGTAAAACGAGGATTACTTAAATGTTGAACATGTTTATGCAAAGAGTGCTTGAGGTGGAAGAAAGAATGGAGAAAATGAGGTTCGGTTAATATTGGAAAATATTAAGGTAGTTTTTCAGAAAATAGAGAAATTGTGTGCAAGAAACAATTGAAGAGGTGAGAGCATATAAGAACCCTTTAACGAGATAAGAACATCATTGGAGATATGGGTGAAAAATATAGAGGAGAAGTAGCGAATGCAAACGAGACTGGTGTTATACAAACAGTTTTGCACTCCTCGTGGACAAAAGGGACTCACGTAATTGTTTTTTTTTTTTTAGTTTGTTGACGTGGTAGAGATTTTGAAGATCAGGAGAACGCTTTAACTAGCAAACATGGAAGCACGCAAGAAAGTTAAAACGGATCCAAAGGACGGTTTAGCAGATGCCAAAGCAGGGACAACGATTCGATTAGTCAATTCTTATCATTCTATTCGTATTCCATTTAGGCATGACGTCGGCTGCATGATAAGTAGAACTTACAGTTTTGTTTTCCAGGGGCTTCTTCTTAACTGATGGACTTCTAAAATTAGACAGGTCTTCGTCATCATTCAGCAAAACCTGCGAACATAAGGAGGTCATTCATTACCCTGGACTCTTAAATTAGTGACATTAAACATAATTTTGGACTCAAAGTAATGACTCAAAAGTCAATATTTAAAGCAAATTTCCCTCAATGAGCAGATTGCTGGATCAATGATTGACGATTAGGATGATAAAGTTTTGACGTTAAACAAAGATTTTGAACTTAAATTAAGGAGTCCAACAATAATAGGAATTTCCTTGAATGGGCTTATTGTTTAATCAATGTACAACGACAATGATGATGATGAGGATGACATAGATGGTGGTGGTGGTATCTCTATGATGAAAAAAAAAAAACAAAATTAAGTAACAACCATTTTTCCGGCAAACTGAAGTGGCGGCAACTGGTTAATGTTATAAACTATCGATAATCATCGTTTTTACCTCCTTGTGTAAAAAGTTGAATCCAAAGCCATGTTTCTCCACCCCTTTACTGATAAAATAGCCGGCCAATTTTCGGTTACCATGCCTGATGGCAATCCACACGCTTTCGAGGCCAGTCTAGTGATTTTCAAAAGAAAACAAACAGTTTTTTAAATTTGCATTATTCCATTTCCTTGGGGCAAATCCCTTTTTCTTCTTTTCAACACTTCGCAAGAATTTAAAACTAAGGATTGTGTTTAAAGGGATAGTATCACGGTATTGCGCATGTTCTAGCTGTAACGAATGTCATCATTTATGAGCCAATCGGAAATTACATTATAATTCATGCGGGAAATTTACGCCTACGCGTAAAAATTCTCGACCAATGAGCTAAGGGCGGTCGACTTTGCATATGACTGAATTCCCCATAATACACTTTGATTTTGTATGAAACATTGTTTCCAAATCTCTTGGGAATATGCAGTGCCCCTAAGAGCATTTACAAAGTGTATTATGGGGAATTCGAAAAAAACAGAGAACG
>NC_090870.1:36805442-36807942 GCF_036669935.1 Montipora foliosa | reverse complement strand
ATGTGCTACAGTGTATGTAAATGTTGACTGCTCGCAACAAGGTTTTCCGGATCAACCGGCTCAGCGGTAACGGATCGAATGCATGTGAAGGCGCCGCACGGCTGCCGCCATACGATCCATGTGGGATCTCGGAGCACCGCAGACCCAGCCAGATGTAAATGACTGGGAGTAGATATTTAGGAGTGAGAAAAACCCGAGTACCAGGAGAAAAACGTTCGGACTCAAATTGAGATCAACCGAAATTCACCCCACATGCGACCTCAGGGTTGAACCTGGATCTCAGAGTTCAACCTGGATCTCAGAGTTGCGAGGCCTGGTTGATGACCACTAAGCCATCCTGACTCCCCTAACTTCTGTGAGACGTTATGAAATCCATGCACTCATCGCAAAGAGTAAGGCACGGAGTAGCCAGTGTTGTGGTCTGTACTATCAGAGAAATTGAGCAACGAAGACTGCAGCATCAACAAAAGAAAAGACACTAAAATGAACATTTGCGCTCTCGGGAATATTAGGCGATTATTGGATACTATTCGTATTGCAAATTGTTAGCGAAATATGCTAAAGTAGATTGGTAGGAAAAAAGAGAAAGAAGCAAAACCCAAAAAGGACAGGTGCAACGGGACTAACGTCCAATGCGAGCCACCGCCCCTAAATTCATACTCACGATGACATAACGTTGTTGATTTGAAGAGAACGGAAAGGAATCGAAGCAAAATGAATGTCGTACGTTCAGGTGCACTAAGAGGCATTTGCCAAGTACTTAAAATTATATACAGAACCGACTCTAACTCGTTAGCAGTTTTCTTCCTCTCTGATTCCATTTTTGTAGTTTTAGTGTTATTTGCTACACCTTGCAGGAAAGATTACCATAACAGTTAGTGCCAACGACTGTAGCCCTGTTATTCAGACCACAAAAACTGAACGGGAACACCGTGCCCTACACTTTGGGAGCAATGTGTGTGTCAATGAGTTGTCAGCAGCAATGCACAAGTGTCGAAACGTTTTAGAGTTAATTAAAGAGTAACTGACTAATGAGCCAGTTCTTAGAACCCTTTCCTGGCAAATGGTTAATCAAACACGAGAAGAGATTATTGAAAAACATGCATATTTCACTTGAAAGAAGAGCTTTGCACTTGCGTTTTACGGTTTGTTTATTTCGTTGCCGTTTTCGTTCCAACAACGAAGCGAAATGAACAAATCTGACAACATGTGGGGCACTTGAGCACTCGACGAACAATCCTCAGCTTTCTCTCTAAACTCTACACTACGTGATTCATGCCAGTTTCAGCGACACTTCTATAGTTGTGACTTTACACCGCAAGCAACGATTCTTCACGTCACCTACATTCAGGGAGTTGAACCCTCCTTACATTTTGGATTACTTGCAGGAGCCTATGTATCAATGGATTCTTATTTGTTATGACCGTACATAACTGTTCATCGAATGATGGAAACGTTTCCTTTCAAAATAGCCACAAACAGCCCACTCGAGTGATCGATTCAAGCGAACTCGAAGTGTGTATAGCTTTTCTTCAAGTTCAAAGAATCATGCTTTCGTACAAACAATACAAGGTCAGCGGAACTTGATTATATGCATATAGATATTTGCGCGCGATAAATTTTTAAATTATTATTATTATTATTATTATTATTATTATTATTATTATTATTATTATTATTATTATTTTACCTCAAGAAATGCATTATTACCCTCCCTTGATCCTCTGCTTGCATGAAGCTCTCGTACGGCATGACCAAAGGTGTAAAAGTTGTACCTGACATTATAACAAAATAATATAATAAGGTATTGATACATGTCCTACCCTTGATAAAATTGTGAGCCTAGTAACACACTGAAAATGTAAAGGACACTTTTCGATTGCTGCTTATGCCCCAAGATAAAAACAAAAATATAAAAATAATAATAAGGTGATGGTAAGACATTCAAGGCCCAGTTATTAAAAGCCTGACTGAGCAAATACTGAATCAGTGGAAACGTAAATTGCACTTTTTAGACAAATCAACGACCATTTTCCGCAAGACTTTTGTCCATAGGAATAATCAAATTGGCTTAGATTTTTCTTTTCCTTGAAGTGTCCTGGGGTGCAGGGTTGGCGCAGTGGTGAAAGCTTTCCACCAAAGTGGCCCAGGTTCACCTCCCATACTCGGCGTCATATGTGGGTTGAGTTCGTTGGTCCTCTACTCTGCACCGAGAGGCTTTTCTCAGGGTATTCCGGTTTTCCCCTCTCCTCAAAAACCAGCAATTGACTTGATATACGTTTATTTGAGTAGATTACAATTACAGTGTCCACAATTAGTGCTCCTGCGCTAGAAGACAAAACACTTAAATAAAGTTCCTTTCCTTTCCTTTCAACCTGAAATGACCAAGCCCCTGCGAGTCTGCTACAGCTGAGTGGTACACATCCGAACTAGTAATCGGAAGGTTGTAGAGAACTCTGATTGTCTCCCAGTATCGCCGAGTCACCATTGCTTAGCCGTT
>NC_090870.1:36790442-36792942 GCF_036669935.1 Montipora foliosa | reverse complement strand
GTGGTGAAAGCTTTCCACCAAAGTGGCCCAGGTTCACCTCCCATACTCGGCGTCATATGTGGGTTGAGTTCGTTGGTCCTCTACTCTGCACCGAGAGGCTTTTCTCAGGGTATTCCGGTTTTCCCCTCTCCTCAAAAACCAGCAATTGACTTGATATACGTTTATTTGAGTAGATTACAATTACAGTGTCCACAATTAGTGCTCCTGCGCTAGAAGACAAAACACTTAAATAAAGTTCCTTTCCTTTCCTTTCAACCTGAAATGACCAAGCCCCTGCGAGTCTGCTACAGCTGAGTGGTACACATCCGAACTAGTAATCGGAAGGTTGTAGAGAACTCTGATTGTCTCCCAGTATCGCCGAGTCACCATTGCTTAGCCGTTTTCAACAGGCAAAATTACAACTTCCGCGACTTAACGTGACACAGCCCCTTTGAAACCTCCGCGAATTAACACAAGTCCACTAATGAACATCTGAACCCAGAAATTGCAAATAATGCAGTGGGAATGCTAATAAACGTCACAAAGGTACGTGTATGGTCTCAGTAAGTCTAAGCATCAACAACAATTAATGTTAGCGTTCGTGTTATTTTTAAAGTAGTGTTTTCTTTAGATTGCGAGTAGTCTCTCTTTTGCTCTAAAATCGCTCAAACGAACGCGACCTTTCAAAATGACTGAAACTTCGGGTCGCAAATACCGCGGGTGTTGAGCCAACGCCCGCGGTATTTGCGACCCGCAGCTTCAGTCATTGAAAGCGTAAGCGTTCGACGCGTTCGTTTCAACGATTCTAGAGCAAAAGAGAGACTGCCCGCAGCCTACCTTTTCTCAAGAGTTTATAGAAGTGGGGTGGGGAAGACTTTGTAACGTTTGACAACGGTATTTTTAGAGTACGATGCGACTGAGGAAAAGGGAGCCATTCCTGCAGAATGTTACTCACAACATTATCCGTGTTTGCCTGGAAACTCTGGAATACGTCAATAGCCACTGGCTCTGCATACATTTGTAGATCTACCTCAATAGATAACCTTAAAAGAGCTCTCATGACCTATTTTTTGAATAGTTTGTTATTATTATTATTATTATTATTATTATTATTATTATTATTATTATTATTATTATTATTATTATTATTATTATTATGATATCATCATCATCATCAACATTATTAAAAAACATACGTTCCAGTATCCATGCGATTCAGGGAGACTGTAGGGGCATTACAACGTTTGTGTTCTTTGGTTTTGGGTCCGTGAAATTCTTGCAGCAAAAGTTTCATCGCTTGGAGGTTGTCGTTGAGAAGTGCGTAATGAATGGCTCCAAGCTGAATCTCCGGACTTCTTGGCCAATGAACCTGCAAAATTAAAATCAATTTATTTCCTTTTAATCTTATTTTATCCATCTTTCTTGACATTTAGCCTTATCTTGTTGCAAAAGTCTGCTGAAGGACTAATGATATATATGCACAAACAAACACCAACATTCCGAAACAACGATAAGGGCTGTTAATCTTATAGGCTCTGAGGCCTCGCATGAGCTTCAGAGAAACTCTTAGCAAGCTCTTTGCTAATATCTACTTTGATATATTTTTTGTAACGGATGGCATTAAATAATAATTTTATTTTTAAGGTTAGAATCGAGTAGCGAGAATGACGGTGAGATTATGTTGAGGTGTTAGTAAAACTGATGACGCAGTTGTCCTTCAGGTATTCCCCCGGGTAAACAACTAACGAGCTTAGATAATTATTTGCCGAAGCACCTATCATTCAGTCTTTCCCCATGGAATGAATAATATTGTATAGAATAACCTTCGAAACAATCGTGGTTAGTTTGCGCACACAAACCTATTTCCAGCTGGCATTTCTCTTGCTAAAAAGGTGAATAAAAACCAAAGACAACATCCTATCCATGATTGAGCTAAAGCACATGCGAAGGCAGGACCGTCAGGGCCGAGTTACTCAAAGCAATGTCATTGCTAACCATAGGTTAACGAGTGTAAAACTAGTTAGGTTGGTATTTAAAGCTGAATAACGCTTACAAAGCTTCGGGTGCCCTGCGCCAGAAGAATAGAAAGTCCTTTGAACTCATTAAGGAAGAGATTCAGGTGTCCTTGTGTCGGACAAAACAACTATAAGTGACTTCCCTGTCGCCTCGACAAGATAGCGTAATCTACAGAATGCCGCATCAGCACGGTGAATTTTACATTGGGGAAACAAGCAGATATTAAAGAGGAAGGTAGGGATACATGAATCCTAGACCTCCCCTATCTCTGAGCACGGCTAGGAGACAAAAGGGGTACAAATGGAATCAAAATCCCTGAAAACAGTGGACCCAAGTTCAAGAAACACACCAAGGGGTCAGTACAGCAGCTGACCTCAGAGTAAATTACTCAGGATAAGGCTGAAGAAGCCGACCAGAACTCAAAAACAATTTCTTGCCGAAACAATAAAGAATCGAATGACCGAAATCACCGCCGATCAACGTAACATAAATGGCGACGCGTAAC
>NC_090870.1:36782942-36785442 GCF_036669935.1 Montipora foliosa | reverse complement strand
TCAACCTCTGACAAAGCCACACGAGTAATGACAGAATCCATGTAACATACATCATCAAATGATGGCTACAATCACAAAGATTGAGGCTATTATAAGGATCAGAGTTTCAACTTGCCATCATAGAAACAGTTTAATTAAGCCATGATATTAATAAAAGGGCATATGTTCAATGTGTACAATGAAAGGTCACAAAATCTTGATAGAGGCAGCTGAAACTTTTAATTTGAGTGCGAAGTTACTGTACCAATTTATGGGGTACATGGGTTATGTGTGGGAAATGGGTTATGTGTGGGAATCAGAAATGCCTTATAAATCAGATAATGTGGACCTGCAGTCACCAAAGCTAGGCCAATTTTCAGTATTTTGTTGAACCCCACAAGGCAGTGACTGGGCTACCGGTGATCATGAAAGAGGCTGATACGTGCGATGTCACACGCATCATGCAAATCACGGTAAAGTAGGTGTGTCCATGTCACGCAATTAGCAATGTCACGCTCCCCAAAAAAAGAACGCATAATGTGTCAACCAGTGGCTTGCTTTATCGTTTAAGGAGAGAAAATATAATGGGATAAACAAGGGGGTGTTTGTAAGTGTCAAACCAAAGTGGGTCTCATCTCTTCAGAGCTACGATCAATAACTGAATAAGCAAGCTTGACAAATTTGGTCAATTTTGTATTCCGCGTGGAACAGCACAATGGAATATTCAGCTACAAAGGCTAAACAATCAAGGCCAAAAACAAGCTATATATGCTTACCTCGTACAAATTGTCTGCTAGTCTGTTGAACCAAGCCACTCTGAAATTGTCGGCACTTTCAACAACGTCTTCAAGAATGCGGCAGACATAAAAGTCCTTGTCCTCTCCACGAACAGTCAAAACATCACCTGCATAGAACTCAAACTCTTCCGTCAATTCTGCCACTGGAACAAATTTTCCCCTCCTCTTCATGGACATCAATCGACGAGACATACGAGGTGGAGGAGTGAATTCATCAGTGGGCAAGCTAACATGCGCTTCACCGCCGTTAGGAACCGATCGCGAGATGGAAAGCGATTTCCTATTTGAAGCTGGTGAAATCGCTTGAGGTTCAGTTTCATCTCCACTGGAAACTGCCGCGTCGGTATCACCACCGTCAGAATCAACAAATTCGTTATCTTCGTTCGGATCGTGTTCGCCTGAAAGCATATCCTCTGACGCGGGGTTTTCATCGAGGTCCCTCGCATCTTCTTCGATCTCCAGCTCCTCGGCGTCTTCCTCTCTTCCCTGATCTCCCTCCGATGGAGGACGACTTGCTGATTCGCATGTTTCCCGCTCTAGCTGCACAAGAATCGCTAGGGAAGACTGCTTTTTCAGGAGACGAGGACGGTTCGACATTTTGTTCCTACTTGGTTTCCTATTTCCTTCTCAACCGGAAAATTTCAGCACAGCAACAGTTGAAGAACTGATTTCTCCAGGTTTTAGAGAAAATGACAAGATCACACAAAGCTGGCGGTTCACGTGTATTTAAAGAGCAGAATTGCGTAGGTGGTAGTTCTGTTCTGGGCAAGCCTGGGATTTCAAATTAGTCGAAACTGCAAGGCTCGCTTTTTCCTTGAGTGCGCTTTTCACTCCCACGATACCTCCTACGATTGACACTGCTTTCCAGTCTTCTCAGAGACCAAATAGTAACGTAACAGCTGTCACGCAGCTGGACTGGATTTTCCTTAGCTCAACGTTTCGATGGACAAAACAATCGAAATGCAAATGGTTAAAAGACTAAATTGAATGAAAACAAAAATCAGCTTCTGTACATAAGAGATTACTCTGCCTAAGCAAGGATCATCGCACCTGCTCACAAAAAAGGAAATCTCACTACACTCAAAAACCAACATTTGATTTCCTTCCTTCACTGCAGAGTGGGTATATTACATGAGACCGGGACGAACTCAGACTGGCACGAGTTCGTATCGGCTTCCATTGCATGAAATTTCTTTTTATGCGTTTACATGAGACAATGAATTCAGACAGAGCGGTATGACTTCGTCTCGGTTGCTGGACCGAGCCGAGAAATGCTCCTACCGGTCAGAGTTAGTATCGTTCTCGTGTATTAAAATGACAACAAATCTCTGACCGGGTCCAGAAACTTCAAGTCGGCTTTTACTTCGGGTAGAAGAGCACAGAACGCGTCATCAGAAAAGAATGCAAATGCTAGAAATTTACTCACAAATAATTAGTACATGGAAGTTTGGCAGTGTGGAAGTGTGGCAGTGTGGAAGTTTGGCAGTGTGGAAGTTTGGCAGTGTGGAAGTGTGGAAGTTTGGTAGTGTGGAAGTGACGCTAACCCGAACACGAACCCTAACCCACACTGGAGGAAATCGTTGAAGAGGAGTTCACACGAGACCTCGTAAAAAATAACTTATCCTACAAGGCTATAAGTGAAAGACTTCCAGCACTCTATCCAGATAGGTTTGGCGCAATTAGCTAGAGTTGTAACAGTATTTTATTCAGGTCTTGATTTATCA
>NC_090870.1:36767942-36780442 GCF_036669935.1 Montipora foliosa | reverse complement strand
CCGAAGTAAAAAGTTGATTTTTGACTTTAATTGATTTTCTAATTCCCTTAGTTATCCAAGGTTTTGATAATCGCTTAATCATGCGCTTTGAGACTGGCTTTAACGGTGCGTGCTTTTTGAGAAGATCATTTAATTTATTATAAAATTCAGAGAAAGATTTATTCACATCAGTGTTTTTTGAGACTGCTTGGATCAAGTCAAGTTGGGAAAGGTCGTGTAGAAATTCTGTTTCAGAATAGCTTGAATAATCCCGTGCTAAATTTTTGTGACAATCATGCTTGAAAATAGTTTTATCCGAGTGAAGAAAACAAAATTGTGAGAAGTGATCGGTTAGATCGGAAATTATGTTGCCACTGGTTTTATAATCTTCAAGATTACTTATAAAGATATTGTCAATAAGTGAATAAGAATTATTATACACTCTTGTTGGTTTATCGATTGTTGGCATTAAGTTAAAGCTTTGCAGGGAGAGAATAAAGTTTTGAGCATATTTACAGGAAAGAAAACGGAGAAGGTTTAAATTAGTATCACCCATGAAGATAATTTTCTTCCCAGAGGCGCTAAGTTTTTCAATTGTTTCATCAAAATATTCTTGAAAATGTTCTGGTGAATTGTGCTGTCTATAGACTACACCACAAATCATATTTGCTTTTTTTGGCAAATGCAACTCAACCCAGAGAGCCTGATAAGCTTCATTAGAGGTTTTTTCAATAACTGTATATTTGAATCTTTGATCAATGTATATGCCAACACCTCCAGCTGAAAGGGGCGTCGGCACATACTCAAAGTTATAATTAGGTATCATGGGATTAAAATCCAAATCTCCAAGCTCATTTCTTATTCTAGTTTCTGTGATTCCAATTATGTTAAAATGAAAATCAAGTTCTTCTAGTAAATGGGTTTGAAATTTTTCTAAATTACTTTTCAGGCTTCTAATATTGGTATGAAAAAATGAAAGTCCATCGGTTGAATTAGACGAAATCTGGAATTGTCTTTTAAAATGACAGAAACTATGGGGAGAAAAGTATCTACAGCTGATAGCTGTGGTATAGGGATCAAAATCAGACCTTCTATCGGGAAAACTGTTTAGAGTAAATATATCCAATTCATTAAAGCTTAGTAAACGCTCAAGATATTTCTTGGTAGGGAGACTTATGTTTAAACTATTATTAAACTGACCGTGAGAAGGAATAATATCACATGAATAGTACGGAAGCTCTTGTAAGAGAGCTTTGTTTACCTTAGTTGGTTGTATTGCTACTTGACTTATGTTTCCTTAACTTGATGACTGCTCACGGGACATAAGATTATCTAAATCCCTTGAACTCTTGATTGCGATGGGTCGAGATCCCTCGCTTTTCCTCAGCCATACAATCGAATTTTTGGCCCAGCAAAATGCATAATTACACCTCTCTTTAAATTTCTTTGCATCTGCAAGCAAGCTTTGAAGACGCGGCGTAGAATAAGAAAAACGGAATGAAAATGTCATTTAATTAATTTAAGCAACATAATTGCAGAAGTCAGAATACAAACAAATGCAATAAGATAAACAACACGGACATGGAATAGCAATATTGAGGCTTCGTCAAAAATTACTTACTAGGAAACGCAGAGAACTGAGACAATATAATACAAAACACAAACTTTGACAGATGACAACAGCTATCAGGGAATATACTCAATACCATCATCAGAAATTTGGAAAATTATGACCGAATGGAACGCTAATCAAATTTCAATCTATGCATTCAACGAAATGATAACTTGAAAAAGTGGTACAAGAAATGGCCATGTATGACACTTATTGGTTGATACATCCTGCTATATCCTTCTTATTTTGTTTATTTCCGCCAAAAAGGTTAAAAATAACATATGATCGTCGGTAAGAAATCTGTCACGTCTCTGTCAGCAAGGCACGGCATTACATCCCCCACCCCCTCCTTTTTCTCATAACATTTCACCCCACTCCTCGTGAAGTTGAATTGCCGTCCACTGTTTGCACCAGTCATCATGGCGGAAGGGGACAGTATTTTCTCCAAAATAATTCGTCGGGAGATTCCATCAGAATTTCTCCACGAGGATGATCAAGTGAGTTTTTTACTTTTTTAATTTATACGTCTTTAACGTTTTTAATATACTTTCTTTGTAAGGCTATAAATGCAGGCCCTCGAGCTCGCACGTCCATGTGGTTTCTCTTTTAGAAAAACCAGATGGGTCAATTTTAGTCTGAAATTCCAGCCTTTCCTCCCTGGCCCAGGTCAATTTATGAGCTGTGTAGATTGCTTGTGTTCGAGGACAAGGTTTTTTGCTTTTCTTTTTTTTTGAAAACAGGTTACCGTAAATATAAAGGAAACTAAAGCTGACCCAAATTGTATTGCAACTAGACAGCATGAACCCGCCTTCGCAGACTCGTATTAATGTTGTCTCCGAAAAAGTTCATCAGCGAACTTCATTTCTTCGTCATAGTGCTTTCCTCGCTGGAATACTTTAATCCTGTCTTACTGTATTTGTAACAGTAGCAAGATGCGAAAATTGTAGCAGGGAAGTTAAAGGTGGCCCAACCTACAGGAAGAGCAACAGGTTTCTTACCCCCAACCACCCCCTTTATGTCCTACCCGGACACTCTCCCCCCCCCCCCCCCCCAGTACCATTTTCGGTCACTACCTTAGCCCTTTACAATAATATAAGCTTTTTGCCCATCTGTAAATCCTAGTACTATTTTAATGTTTTGCAATTTTAGTGCATTGCCATTAAAGACATCAACCCCCAGGCACCCGTCCATTTTCTGGTCATTCCAAGGAAGCCAATCCCTCAGCTTTCCAAGGCAGATGATTCGGATCAACAAGTGAGTCCATAATGTTTTCTTACTGTCAAGGGGTAATGATAAGGGCTAGTTGGTACCATTAACAAGTGGTAACTTCAGCTGGGACGTGAGCACTGAAACTTGTCGTTTTATTGCACAATTGTGCAACTGCGACATGAGAGTTTCAGTACTGCAAAGTATACTGTGAATATAAGTTTTGTAATAGCAAGTAACTCTAATTTCTGTGAATTTCCAGGTCAGAAGAGCAAAGATTGGGGCAGCTGACAAAATAGTACCGTATTTACCCGTGTATAAGTCGATCCCATGTATAAGTCGACCCCCCATTTTTGATGGCAAAAAAAGCAATTTCTTAAATTCTTTGCTAAATGTTCATGGGATACTAATCTTGCATTCTTCGATTTCTGGAACTGTGGAATCACTAAAAATTAAGGGCCTCAAGGGCTTAATAGTTTTGTGGTTCAGCGGTTGTTGTATGTACGGGCATTTTGTCCTTGAATTTCGAAAAAGTTCTCAGAAAATCGAACATGTGAACCTCAAACTAACCTGTTTCGTTTTTCAAGGATAAAGGGCTTTAGAGGATAAGCACAACATCACAGAAGCAGGAGTCAATCTTTGAAAATAACTTCAAAAACGATGCGAAATGTGCAAGGTTTATGGGTTCTTGACTTATAATTTCTCACATGGCAAACGAAACAAAACTCATAAACCACACAATACAAAGTTTGCAAAAGCATTTAAATCATCCATGTTTGTATAAAGAATAAAAAACAATCATTACCAACCAGCATTTGTAGGCAACAAGAGTGACGATCATGCTTGCACGCAAACATGAGGTATTGCGCCAGGTTACTAAGCCGCTGAAGGATCGCGTTTTATTTGAAGAAACAATCTTGAATGTTTTTTAGAGCTTTCCGCCTTTGGAAAACGAAAATATCTTCAACATTTAAAGTAAAACAAATCCTTTTTCATTTAAACTGGAATTGCTTTTACATTCATTTTGAAGTCTTTCGTTCACTGCGTTCGTTATGCCCAAAGACCACATTATGATGTTAATTTTGAATAAATTTATTTACCTGGAACTTGGCTCGAAATCTTTGACCCATGTATAAGTCGAGGGCGATTTTTGGAGCTTCTTTTGAGGCCATAAAAGGTCGACTTATACACGGGTAAATACGGTAATTTATAAGATTGATCTATTGATTGAGATACATTTGTGCCGTCAAAGTTTCCTCGGCAGTGGTTTCAATAAGTACCCACAACCAACAAAAGCATTGTTTACTTCACTCAGAGAAAAATTTAAACCAAAAACTCATTTTGACAATGACAACATGAAGTTGTCTAAACGTGATCATCAATTTTGCTTTTGAAATGTGGTGTTTGGGAGCATTCTTTTACGAATGGCGTGCCCCAGATACTCCTAGAGAAAAGGGTCGTGAAGCCCATTATTTACATTGTACACTGTTGGGTACTCTACTCAAACCAGCTCTCAACTTCAAAATTTTATTGAAACTTATGCCTTGGGCAGTTTCTCAACAGGCTGTCCATAATTAGCCCGGCATGAGGGAAAGCCAACATCATTTGTATGATTTGTGTGGGAATCCGGATAAAAGACGTTTAAAAAAGCTAATTATATGAAAAAAAATTAATTATTAAAAAGCCTTACCTTATTGCCTTATTTTGTCAACAGTGTTAACTTTCCCTCTTACAGAGCTTGGGCCACCTGTGGTTTCCCCAACTCAAGTATAAAATTACATTTCAAACTATGTAAATGTATATTACACTGATTATGTGTCTTGATGAAATGTCTTTAACTGATATATTATTATTGATTGATGCTTGGAGGTCTGTATGTATGACTTAAGTGATGTAAAACACAGTTCAATTCTCATGAAAATTATCTAGATACCAAACACATTATTCAGCATAATGCATGCACAGTATTCCTAACCCAACTACTACAATGGCAATAACATTGCTCAAAGTCATGTCATCTTTATGATAAAAAGGCCACTTATTTCTTGTTTAACTTTTTCTTTTGCTTCTTTAGCTCTTGGGTCACCTCCTTATAATTGCTAGGAAAGTTGCAGCTGAACAAAACCTAACCAAGGGGTATCGCGTAGTAATCAATGATGGAAAAGAAGGAGGCCAAGAGGTCTTCCACCTACATATTCATGTTCTCGGAGGACGCCAGATGTCCTGGCCACCTGGCTAGGTAAATTATTTATCTAAACTGAAACAACAACAAGCCTTTGTTATAAAAATCAGGCTTCTCAATCTATCAGGATTGCAATATTAAGGACTGGTCGGTTGCAGAAGTAACTTCATGGGTTATGCTTTTTCAAACGTTGGCCATGTAACCCTAACCTTGTGTGACCCTTAACCCCTAACATCTTGAATATCCAAGACCTGCTCTTGTCTGACCTTGTAGTTCAGTAGCCGTACAGCAAAGGTAAATTCCAATCCGACGGTCATTAGTTCAATTCCCACCCCTTGTGTGGACCCAATTTCCATGCTCACATGCTCCCATGTAATGTATGCTCATATGGATTACATGGGAATAAAGACAGGTAGTGCTCACTCAAAATTACACTAAAAGACATGTGGTTTGTACATTGTACTGTATGTCTTGAACACAGGCATTTAAAACCCACATATGCATTAACATAGGCGAGCAGGGTTGGTGCAGTGGTGAGAGCACTTCCCTCCCACCAATGTGGCACAGGTTCAATTCCTGGACCCGGCACCATAAGTGGTGTTGGTTCTAGACTCTGCTCTGTTTTTCTCTGGGTTCTTTGGTTTTTCCCCCTGATTCCAGCTGGCTGTAAGCTGTGCTCCAAGGTCATAATATGGACTGTATAGCAGCAACAAGAGGCACCATAGTATGCTTTGGGTTTGACCTTGTTGATCTGTATGATTGGTGGACTTACGACAGCAATTAGTGTGACAGTTATTGTTATTATCATTACTGTTAATAATTAGGTGTTCTTTGTACCAACCAAAAAAACCATTCATGTTCAAAGTGACTGACTTTGCATATGCGTTGCTTGTCATATTGCCAAAATGTCTGGAGGTATATGAAACAAGCTTATGTGAACAGCCTTCACTAACCTTCTTATGTACATTAAAAAATCTTCGAACACTTCGTAAATACAGGAAGGCTTTCATGGCTTCTACTTGAGAAGTACTAATTTTGAGTGTTCCTAATTGCAGAAGTTGAACCTACAATCTTCTTCTTCCTAGGACACTCTACCATTGACCTACAGAGACTCTAAGTTCATGTGATAATTTTCCTGCCATTCTGCTAGGATACAGACTGTCGAAATGGAGCAGTTTTTACAATAATATTGCATTGAAGGAAATGTCTTGTGTTAACCCCCGTGAATGAAAATCACTGATTTATTTTTTGATAATTTTGTTTAATCTTTGAGGTCTTTTACATAAATTATGTATAATTATCGTTACCTTCCCTTTTCTTGTCCTTATTGCAGATTTGAGTACAGACCACCAGACCCTTCAATCTTTTAAGAATTGAAACTAATAATTATTAGCAATCAGTAGTATAATAATAACAATCGTAATAAAAGTACCATGTTTGTAAAACATTGTGCTTATTTGTGTCATGACATCTATAAGACAACTAATAGATATTTGGAAAGAACAAGTTACTGCTTGATCCTGTCATTTTAAACATTAATTTGTAGACAAACAATTTACAAATTTCAAGATAAAGAGATTTAAGGGAAGTTTAGAGAACCGCATCAAACAAAATTTTTTGAAAGAAAAACCAGAGAGGCCTTTAAATCTATTTATGGGCCCCAACATTGAACTGAGATGTTCAGGGTTTTTGCTCCGCACAGTCTACCAGTGAACGCTTTGTCATGTGATTCCCACTAGAAATCAATGTTGGACAGATTGATTAATGCCATCATTTGATAAAGATTGAATGAATCAAAAGCTTGTGTTCCGTGAAAAGTCTGGATACCGAATTTGAAAAACTTGTTCTTGTCTAAACTAGAAGGTATTTCTTGCCTGAAAGAATATATATTTCATCATGGCTGTGTGAGGCCAAATAATTTTTCTGGTCAATGCGAGACATGATGGGGATTAAGGGTTGGTGATTTAAAATTATTGCAACAAGTTAACAGTTGGGATTTTTTACACTGCATGCTGTAAATTTGAAAAACCCAAGCTCTTGACCAGTACATAAGATGGGCAAAGACAATATTATGCCACTTTTATTTTGTTGCGTGGAGACTAAATGGAGACCAGAGCAGGAATGGCTCAGTGTTGAGAGCACTTAATTTTGTCTCACCGATGTGGCCTGGGTTCAATTTCCAGACTTGGCGTCACATGTGGGTTGAGTTTGTTGATTCTCTACTCTGCACCACGAGGTTTTTTTACCTGGATACTCTGGTTAACAGACCTATTCCATTTTATATTCAACTTGAAACAACAAACATGGTCAGGAAACTTTGAATGGCAAAAGGTTTGGTGAAACATTTCAGGAAAAAAATCAGTGATATCAAAGTTGTTGAGTAACATTTCGATGATTCCATGTCATCACTACCAAACCAACTAAATTACTAAGTTGATGAGATATAAATTATATACATGAAAGATGTGTGGTTTAGGGTCAGGTATGAAAGAGTTTGGCAAGGACAGAATCAGAGACATGCAATGAGATTCCGTTCATGCCAAACTCTTTACATCACAATACTCACACTTCTTACTTGTGTATCTGTTTCATCAACTTAAAAATTTCATTTTGATAATGATGACAGTCATTTCTTGAGGCTTTGGGGAATGAAATTAAGATTTGC
Source organism: Montipora foliosa (assembly GCF_036669935.1). NCBI lineage: Eukaryota > Metazoa > Cnidaria > Anthozoa > Scleractinia > Acroporidae > Montipora > Montipora foliosa. Next base: position 36,772,798 of record NC_090870.1, on the reverse strand, counting down.
ATAGCTTATTGAAGATAGCCTCAAGGTAATTCCTTCTGTTTTGAGAAGGATTTTAAACTAACAAAATTTGGTTATTGTATTGCAAAAGCTTAGTTGCCATTTAATATGGCCTTTGGGAGAAATCGGCTTTGAACACTTACGATGCCTTAGGTGGTACAACTGCAAATTTAGGGAAAGAAAGGTTCCTGTCTTCCTGGCAAGGACCATGTACGCCCCCTTCTGATGTTTAATTTTTAACCCTCTGCACACTGGCCTGATTTTGCTACTGATGTAAACCTTGCACCCTTTCCTGCCTGTGACACATGTTTAAGGTCTTAAAAGGAGAGTATCACGGTGTTGCGCATGTTCTAGCCACAGCAAATGTCACCGTTAATAAGCCAATCGGAAGCGATGTTATAATTTATGTGGGAATTTACAAGTACATGTGAAAATTAGCTCTTTGGTGATAGTTTAATAATCAAGAAATTTTTACATGTACACTGTATGTGTAAATTTCCTGTACAAATTATAACATCACTTCCGATTGGCTCGTAATGATGACATTCATTATGGCTAGAACATGCAGATGATGATGATACTCTCCCTTAAAATAATGAAATAATATACAAACAAGAAGGTGAGCAAAAATCTCTCTCGTTAATGATGCCCCTGGAAATTTTGGTGTTACCAGCATATAACGCTGTAGGTCTTCCACATCGACATCAAAGTAATGTGTTGTTGTACTAAGGAGCAGTGGTCTAAGTAAACTACCCTGGGGCATGTCTGAAGTAACAGGGCTCCAATTTATTTCTCCTAGTACCTTTTACTATGAATCTTTAAGTACACCTTGGCAGGTAACACCTAAGCCAATCCTAGAAGTGAACCCCAATGCAGTACATCCAAGCTTTCCAGAACTGAGTACAATATGATGGTCAAATGAGTCAAATACCAATGTAAAATCTCTAGAGATAAAGGACATTGCTTTGTAAAGTCTTTCATTCATGCATTTGCTCTTTTTTCATCAGTCAATCAATCAGTGCTTTATTTTAACATGTTACATCAAGGAGCTGGAACCTTTTTAAAAAAATGAACATGTATAAATAAATTTGTATAGGTTAATCATCACATCACATGGGATGAAGGGCTTTATTCTTCTTAGTGCAGAGGCCTCCGCGTACGCCTTCTTTAGTTGCTCAGATACGTGTTCTTTACATTACAGGTCCTTATGTAAATTAGCACCTAGAAATCTTCATAAATTTAAGAAGTTAATTAAACTTTACATCGGTTCCATTAAAATAATAAGGAATAGTCATAGTTGCAGGGTCCGACTGACAAAGCTCGAGTATTTGTGTCATTAACAGTTAAGCAACTAAACTAGAGAGAGAGTACAACTTGTAGCAAGTCACTGCGAAAAGAAGAAATCTTGTAGGGTTTTTAGTAAGGCTTAGTAAATGGCTGCCACTCCTTACAGGACTTACATGGACTTCTGAAGTACAACTCCCAGCCCACTTATAAACCCTCAAATAAGTGTAGAACCTCATTGAGTTTTGATGGGTAACGCAAATAGGCACCCAACCTAGTCCTTGTGTTCCTCCATCCCTAGGCCTTACAGGACAACATGGTACAAAAGATATTATACACAGGCATAATTAATTCTGTTGTTGAGCCTTCCATAAAGCTCTTAATGTGGACGGTATCTTAGCTCTTATTCAAATAGCATTGCCAAATCATCCAAGAGAAAGCTTCATCTGCCGTCCTCCCATGACATGGAGATGAATGTGATAAACTGATTGGCAGCCGTGCTGTCCGTTATTGATAACAACGCGGTAGCCATTTTCATCAAGACCCTTCTGTGCTGCAACCTTTTTGGCAACAATCATACAGCGACCGAGAAGCTAACAAAAGAAAAGATGGTAGTTCAAGGATATGAGGAGAATTAAATTTTAAGAGATGGTTATGAAACTCGACAAGTTTCTTTGTTTTATGTTTTTGTTCCCTATTTTGGCCCTGAGCATTCACAAACCACACCCTTTTTGTAAAAGAGAGCCTATTAGTGGGCTAATGGTAATGTGCCCCTGGATGGGGTCGCACTTTCACGACTGAATTGACTATACCCCTTTAGAGTCTATTTTATGGCCAATTGTAGACCCCATCTTAGTCACTTTTGGGTTAATGTAATTTTAGCAACCCCAGCTTAGTCCCTTTCTGTTTATGCAGAAATCTTACATTAAGTATTTTAATTGTAATTTCAAAACATTGTAATGCGACGAGTAAGTATTAAATCAACAGTGCTACAGTTCTTTCTTTTTTTACCGCGAATCTTTCCATTTTTAAATCCCACTGACCAGAATTTTCTTACCCCCAGAATCCGGACAATTTGCGACCCCATTTCAGTAATTCTGTGGGGAACTCTGTACAGGGGGTCTGAAAGGCCAGTGGCACATTCCCAGCAAAAATTGACCCAACTACCCCTACCCACTTGGGTCCAAGTGTTTTCACATCGCTACCTTATAATGCAAATGCAATACACAAAGAATCTTAAACCCCAGACACTGACTAACACTGAGTTAGCCGAACTGGTCTATTCCGTCCATCTCCGAGGTGCAGGTGAGAAAAGTGGAAGTTTGTGCCTATCACGCGATCTTCTCCACGAATTACCGGAAAGATTGCGTGACCAGACTTTCCTGTTTCTCAGTTTTTGAGTCTTTTGGAGGAGACATAGTAGCGACAAAGTGGTTATTAAAAGTGGTGTGCACTTACTTGCTCATCGTCATCTGTAGTTTCCTTCATCGTTCGAATCTCCTTCTTAGGAATCACCAAGAAGTGAACTGGGGCTTGCGGGTTGATGTCTTCAATGGCAATGCACTGCAGGTTATTCAAACTTTCAATCAGATTCCAAATCAACGTTTTGTCTTAAGAAAGAAACAATTGCAGAAACAATTGTCGTACCTGGTCATCTTCGTGCAGAAATGTAGCTGGCAGTTCTCGCCGAATAATCCTTGCAAACACGGAGTTTCCCTTTGCGGCCATCTTGACACCCAGCCCACGTGATCAAAACTAAGGTAAGCGGGCAAGATGTAGCTGAACTGCCCGCTCGGGATTTCTCGCTTGCTCCCGCAAGATCAAGAATCACTTTTTGGTGTTTTTTCTCATATTTACCAACCTTGTTTTGATGATAAATTAAAAAGATATATCTTCTCACCTCTGTACAACCAGCCTTGCAGTATTCTTGGTTTTCACGTGACGTCATCAAAACTAAAAAATAAGGAATTATCAATCCTTTTGAGATTTTAGTTTAGTTATTAGAACAGCTAAGATTTGTCTTTTCACAAATTTTCAGTTTGATACGGTTTTCGACTTGTGATAGAGCAAAGTTGAATTTCTAAGCTTTTGCGTGACACGATGTTAAAATTGCGGTCGAGAATGCTATCACAAAGGTTAAAAAAGTGACTTATTCGCTGACTCTCCTGCTTCTCAAGTTGCCTCGTTCATGCCCAAAAAGAATTCTGGGTAATTCTGCCATTCCGTGACAAGGGAAGATCCCCGATTCTCATTTCATAGATTTTTTATAAGTGTCGGGTCACCCAGTCCTACCGGCAAAATACCGCATCGATTGACATTATTAGCATTCAAAACTTGCCCAAATTGAATCGGTAGGTACTGGAATTCGTCGACAGAAAGGCCAGAGAGACAACTTCACTCGTGAACCGCCATGTTTACAACAGAGCATTTTAGGCGTCCCAGTCTGCATGAAACCATCTCTCACCTCTGTTTGGAGAAGGCCAGACACGCACGGTTCTTACGTTACCTTTATGCCTGTAGAATCAACTGAAATGTCAATTCCTTGTAAAAAAAAAAAAAAGTTCCTCAATTTTTTGTGTAGGCTAGGTATGGGAGAGCCAGAACATTGGCGCATGCGGTGACGGAATGTTTGAACAAGAGAGAAAAATGCAGTACCTCCAGACGTGGCGCTGGAGCGTCGTACCAAACGAGTCATCCCGGGATTTCGGCCCGTGCGATCGCTTTTGGACGCAGTTGGCCCTTCGCTGCTTTCTGCTACCGACCTCGCCTCCCGGTACGGCATTGAGGGAGAGATATGTCGGCCCCTAAACCATATGTGACAAATCCCACGCCTACTCACAGCTCCAGACCGCCCTTGTCATAACAATTTAATGTAAGATTTCGATGGTTTAAATATACAAGAGAAATGTCATTTTATCTCTCATATGGTAAGCACTGGAGTCGCACAATGCAAAGAGTACGCACGCGCCCTGCTAAAGGTAATACACTCACAGGTGTAAACTTTCTTTCATCTCGAATTTCAGATCAATTGCAAGAGCTAATATCTTCCAGACATTACATTTACAGCTAAAAGACATAGCCCATACGGATAAATAACTAAATATGGAATATTTAAAGAAAGAGCAATTTTTTTAAAAGCAGCTATACTCTGCAAAATGCGGCCTGGATTCCCCTTTTAAAACCTGTTAACTCAGTCAGTACGGGTAAAATCAGGTAGCGCATCTATAACTTAGCTGATACTGAAGTAAGAAAGAGTATCAACACCATAACTGGTTGTTCTAGGTTTATTGAGAGAGAATGTAATTTCCGCGAACATCGATCACGAGAAGAAGAACGGAGAGAAAACTCGCTTGTTTTTCGAATTCATATGTAGTAGCAGGAAAATCCTTCAAAAACAGAGTTTTATACTATTAATATGAAGTCATTTTGAATGCGCTTATTGCATAGAGATCATATAGAGTTCGCCTTTCGTAATCTGCAAATGTAAATCTTCGTATTCTCTTATTTACATTATACCGTTCTTTTGACAAGAACAACTGACGCAGGGCCAGTTTTTGCTCCAAAAATAACAGCGA